>NW_028231092.1:0-18243 GCF_043228905.1 Azolla caroliniana | reverse complement strand
TTAGAAATGTAGCATAATAAAGAGTCACAACCGACTAAGTATGAAGTATGAGGAGGGTGCTTTATATAGAGTCACCCTCTCTCTTCATTAACTTACAACAACCACTCTCTCTCTTGGGGAATGTGAAGACTCATAATCATGGGGAAATGTGTAGAGAGTAGTGGTGTGACTCTTGACCTTTGAGTAATCATAGATTCTCGAAAGGTGTGTTCACACGTTATGCTATGTTGAGCTTGATTCTCAACACTACATAATTAAGGTGGTAAGGAAAAATCTAGACAAAGATGACGCGTTTGTGTGTGGATATTACTACTAGTGCGAATTATTGTGTATTTGAGATCCTAATTGAAGACCGCATAACTTGGGTCCTTGCCACTAACCTACAGGCTAGCATCCCTACTTCTCTTATAATTGTTCATTGTATCACCTCTTGTTACAACCATTGTGCTGATTCACTATGTATTTTTTGTAAACCCTACATTATATAAGAATTTCTATATAATCTTAAATCTAGATCTTAATATGAGTTTATTTTGAACTTAATCTCATGTAGTTGCATTAATCAAGTGTATTAATCTTAATCCCATGTGCTAATCGCTCCTAAGTGTTGAGTTCCCCTACTTTCATGTCCTCGTAATCTTCGTGTTATCTCAACCTTCACGTCCTCCTTGGTCCAAGAACCCCATGGTTCCGCTTGAGTTGTACACACACGTTGTCGAGATATTACGCAAGTGCGTGTGGAATAGAGGCGGGACCGCGGGGGTCTCGAACCAAAGAGCAAGCGAGGGAGGAGAAAGAGAGAGAACCGGCTACGCAGGACCGGGGATACACAGGGACACGGCCCTTCAGCACGGAGAACGCGAACAGACACCGACACAGACGGATGCGAATGACTAAATATGTGTATTAACAAAATGGCTAACACGACTACAACCCCCGATGGGGCACAGGTTGGTTGCAACCGAACAGGTCGGCGAACAGATGCCGATGCCTGTTCGCTTCGACGCACAAACGGGGAAATGGGGGGGGGGTAGCAGGTCGGAGGTGCTGCCGGAAGCACTCGGGCGTTCCTCGAAACAGCGCGAGCCTCCCCGGAACCCTGCACAGAAAGCTTTGGAGCTCAAGAAGGAAGGAAACAGAGAGAGCGAAGCGTCCAGAAACGGTCCGACAGCACTTCGTCCTCTCCGCGCCAGATCCCTGCAACAGCTCTTTCCCGCTCCTTATATAGGCCGACGAACAGGCCGTCGTGTCAGCTTTATTCCCTGTCCCTTTTGGACAGGGATCCGCTCCGTTTTTCACGGATCCGCGTAGTTACGCCGCCGACTCGTACAGTTCGCGCGCGCGACCGAAAAGACTGTTCGCGCGGTCTTTGTCTCCACTTGAGTTAGGGCCCGTTCCTGCCGATTATCCTCTCAATTCGTTTCTATGTACAACTCGGAGCGTGCGCGCGTGAAGAACCGGTTCCCACGCCTTGGTGCGCCGATTCCGCCTATAGACGGTTTTCTTCACGACATCCGCCCCCACCTAACCGCGCATCCTCCGGTATGCGCCAAGAGAGTTGGGACGGAGAAAACCGGCCCGTCTTCATTCCTCGCCCGTCGGTTCTTCTTCATTTTCGGATCGTTCGTCATTGCCGACCAGGAGAGCCGGGTCTGGCTCGTCGTCGTGTCGCTTCTTGAACGCTTTGATCCGCTTCCCTGCAACCGGTATCGCCATTCTCGTGCCGTCAAGTTCCGCCAGGTGATATGTCCCGTTGTCATTGGCACTCCGTACCACGTAAGGCCCGAACCACCTTCGTGCGAACTTCCGTGTGGCTCGGTGCTGGTTGTCGAGGCTGCTGTCGTAGACGAGCACCCAGTCACCTTCTGAAAGGAAATCACCGCTTGGATTCACCTTCTTCGCTCGGCCACAGCCGAGTAATCGTGGATCAATGTAGCAGAAAATAGGAAATACAGAGAAAGACGCGATACACAGGGATTAACGTGGAAAAACCCTATACGGGAAAAAACCACGGGAGTGCGAGACTCCGAACCAAACTATGCACAGAGAAATATACAATGGCGAGCTGCAAGGCAACAACCTTGAGCTCGCTGTCCTCGCCACAGGCGGCGGAAGTACACAGAGGCGTCTACCTCTTCGTCTCTCTCTCGCGCTCTATCTCTCTCTCTCTCTCTCGGCTGCTCTCACTTCGCATGGGAAAAATGAGCAACAACAACCTTCTATACTGTTTGCCCTAAGTCATATTTATACACATATGACTTTCGGGCTATTTACAAATATAACCACAAGGGCTCTTGGCAAACATATTCACAAATATGTCCCCGCATCCGGATCTCTCTCACCGGGTACATTCGTCATCCGGCTCCGTAGCCGGGGTCTTCAGCATCCGGCTCCGTAACCGGGGTCTTCAGCATCCGGCTCCGTAGCCGGGGTCTTCAGCATCCGGCTCCGTAACCGGGGTCTTCAGCATCCGGCTCCGTAACCGGGGTCTTCAGCATCCGGCTCCGTAGCCGGGGTCTTCAGCATCCGGCTCCGTAACCGGGGTCTTCAGCATCCGGCTCCGTAACCGGGGTCTTCAGCATCCGGCTCCGTAACCGGGGTCTTCATCATCCTACGGTTCCGTAACAGCCTCCGGGCTTGCCGTCATTCATCTCCGGACATCCCATCCGGAGGGACCGAAATTCCAACAAACTCCCCCTTCACTTCGGCATGGGATGTCTCTCCAACCCGATCCTCTTCCGGCATGCTTCCAGCTTGTCGGGTGTGAGCACCTTGGTCAGCATATCCGACCCGTTCTCGTCCGTGTGGATCTTCGTCAGCACGAACTCCTTGTCTTCTATCCTTTCCCGGATCCAGTGATATCTCCGCTGGATGTGTTTCGTCCGGGAATGGTAGGCCGCGTTCTTCGCAAGGTGGATGGCACTCTGACTATCGCAGTAGAGTCGGTACTCCTCCTGCTGGATACCGAGCTCTCTAATGAAGTCCTTCATCCATATTATTTCCTTGCCGGCTTCAACCGCCGCCATGTACTCCGCCTCCGTGGTTGACAACGCAACCGTCTTCTGCAGCCTCGACTGCCACGATACAGCTCCTCCTGCAAACGTCATCACATACCCTGATGTGGACCGGCTGGTATCTGCATCAGCCGACATATCCGAATCGGTAAAGCCGTCGAATTCGGGCTTATCGGAGCCGAATCGGAGGCACACGTTTGCCGTGCCCTTCAGGTATCGGAGTATCCACTTGACCGCGTTCCAGTGCTCTTTGCCGGGATTGCTCATGTACCGGCTCACCACTCCGACTGCATATCCTATGTCCGGTCTTGTGCACACCATTGCGTACATCAAGCTTCCGACGGCAGAGGCATATGGTACTTTCATCATGTCCTCCTTCTCAGCCTTTGTCTTGGGGCTTTGCTTGCTGGACAACTTGCAGTTTGCCGGGAGGGTTGACCCGACCGGTCTTGCTTCCGACATGTTGAACCGGTGAAGCACCTTTGTCACGTACTTCTCCTGTGACAGCCACAACTGCTTCTTCTTCCGGTCCCGGATGATGTGCATCCCTAGTATTTGCCTCGCCGGACCCAGGTCCTTCATTGAGAAGGTTCGGTGAAGCGCTTTCTTCAGCATCCGTATCTTGACCTGATCCCGTCCGACGATCAACATGTCGTCCACGTACAGGAGGAGTATTAGAGAGTCTCCTCCTTCGAACTTCTTCACAAACACGCAGTGATCAGCCTGCGTTTTGTGGTACCCTTCGTCGGTCATGAAGGAGTCGAACTTCCGGTACCATTGCCGGGGAGCCTGCTTCAGTCCGTAAAGGCTCTTCTTCAACCGGCATACCAGGTGCTCCTTCCCTTTCTTCTCGAATCCTTCCGGCTGCTGCATGTAGATCTCTTCTTCGAGGTCACCGTGAAGGAATGCCGTCTTCACGTCCATCTGTTCTACCTCGAGGTCCATGCTTGCCGCAATGCTCAGCACCGTCCGGATGGAGGTCATCTTCACTACCGGGGCAAATATCTCGTCGAAGTCGACGCCCTTCTTCTGCTGGAACCCCTTCACCACGATCCTGGCTTTGTATCTCGGGGGGTTTCCGGCATCTCCCGGTTTCAGCTTGAACACCCACTTGTTACGGAGTGCCCGTTTTCCTTTCGGCAACTCCACAAGTTCATATGTGTGGTTCTCATGCAGGGAATCCATCTCGTCCTGCATGGCACTTAACCACCTGCGGCTCTGGGTGTCATGCTTTGCTTCTTCAAAGCTCTCCGGCTCCCCCTCGTCGGTTAGCAGCACGTGCTCTGGTTCCGGAAATCTCCGGGGGGCCCTTCTCTCTCTTAGAGGATATCTCCGTTCCGGAACTTCGGTAACCGGTTCTTCCGATTCTTCTTCATCCGAATCTATTTCGGGATCGGGGCCGGTTCCGGTATCGTTTTCATCTTCTTCGGCCGGTTCTGTTTCTTCACCGTCTTCGGCCGGATCCTCGAGTGCTAACCGGTCCCTTGCCGGTCGGGACTGCTCCTCGTAGAGTTGATCCTCACCGGTCGACTTGGAGCTCTTCATCTTCTTCTCCGACTCCCAGTCGGCGAGTGTCTTGTCCTCCATGAAGATGATGTCTCGACTCCTGAATATCTTCTTGTCCACCGGGTCCCATACTCGGTAGCCGAACTCGTCGTCGCCGTAACCGAGGAATATGCATGGCCGGGTCTTTGGATCTAGCTTTCCTCTCCGGTCCTTTGCCACATGCACGTATGCGAGACACCCGAACACCTTCAGATGCCGGTAGGACACTTCCTTACCGGTCCACACTTTCTGCGGCGTGTCTCCGTCCAAAGGTACTGAGGGTGATCTGTTTATCACGTACGTCGCCGTCGACATTGCCTCAGCCCAAAACCCCTTGGGTAATTTCGCATGCGCCAGCATACTCCGGACCCTCTCCATTATGGTCCGGTTCATCCTCTCGGCCAGCCCGTTTAGTTCCGGCGTCTTCGGCACAGTAAACTCGAGCCGGATTCCCTTCGAGCGACAGTACTCCTGGAACTGCCCCCGGTATTCCCCTCCGTTATCCGCTCGTATCGCTTTCAGCTTCTTGCCGGATTCCCTTTCCACTCTCGCGTGGAGTTCTTTGAAGACGGACAATACTTGGTCCTTTGTCTTCAACGGTGCCGTCCACAGCTTCCGGCTGTGATCATCAATGAATGTCACGAAGTACTGGGCTCCGCCATGTGACTTCGTTTCTACCTGACACACATCAGTGTGCACCAGCTCCAAGGGTGCGCTACGTCTCGTCGGTGGCCTTGAGTGGAAGGAGGTTCGGTTCTGCTTACCGGCCAGGCAATCGGTGCACTTCTCCAGATGCACATGCTTCACTGGAATGAGGTTGTCTTCTGCAAGCCTCTTCATCCCCTTCTCACTCATGTGGCACAGTCTTTTGTGCCACAGCTCACCGGCAGTGTCGGCTGCCACATTCAGCTCTTCCAGACATAGCCGGGAATTCATCAGGTACAGTGTGTTGACCTTCCGGGCCCGAGCCACTATCAGGCTCCCCTTGCTGAACTTCATTACGCCGTTCCGGATGCTACCCGTGTAGCCTTCATCATCTAGCCTCCCGGCCGAGATCAGGTTCAATCGGACCTCCGGAACGTGTCGCACATCCTTCAGCAGCATCTTGCATCCGGTTGATGTCATCAGCCACACGTCTCCTATGCCGGCTATCCGGCACGTACCTTCATTTCCCATCCGGACACAGCCGTGCTCACCGGCTGTGTAGGATGAGAAGTATTTCTTCTCCGGGGTCAGGTGGAACGACGCTCCGGAATCGACCACCCAGGTCATCTCTACACCGGCAAGGTTCAGCTCCCTCTCTTCGGTAATAAGCATTATCTCTTCTTCACTTGCCGCGAGTGCCGTCGTTCCTTTCCGGTCCTGCCCTCGCCGATCCGGACCTCTCCGGTCCGTGGCTCCCCGGTATGCACCGTTTCTCTCCGGTGATTTCTTCGAATCGGTGTCGTCGGCTCCGTTGTCTTTTCGGTAATGCCGACAATTCTTCCGGAAGTGCCCCGGCTTCCCACAGTGGAAGCATGTGGGTCTTCCTCTTGACTGCGACCGGGTCCCCGACTTCTCCCGTCTTTGCGGACTCCGGTTCCATTGTCTTCCCCGTTCCGATTCGGCAAGCAGCGCCTTCGAGTCGGAGGCCGGTTCTTTATCTCTCCGACGCGCTTCTTCGTTCAAAATACTTGTCTTTACCGTTTGTAGGGACAAGTTGTCTTCCGTGCAGGAGGTGCTGAGAGTCACCACCAAGTTCTCCCAGCTGTCCGGCAATGTACACATCAGGATGATGGCTTGCATTGCATCCTCCAACGGGAACTTGATCGCCGCAAGCTGGTTCACGAATCCCATGAACGTACTTACGTGTTCCACCATACTCTCGCCGTCCCGGTACTTGAGATTCACAATCTTCCTCATCAGGGAGGTCCGGTTCAGCGCATTCTTCCTCTCATAGAGGCCCGACAGCTTCTTCCACATTTCGTATGCGTTGGTGTCGTTCGCCACATGTTGTAGGACGCTTACGTCGACATATTGTCGGATCGTCGCTACGGCTTTCCGGTTCAGGAGCTTCCACTCCGACTCAAGTACCCCTTTCGGTATTTCCGACCTGTCAATCGGTTCGTACAGGTCCCGAACAATCAGAAGATCCTCCATCTTGATCTTCCAGTCGGCGTAATTCTGTGCATTCAGCACCATCATCATCGGCTGCCCGCTGCCGCCGCCTTCCATTTTCCGCAACAGTCGCTCTGATACCAGTTTGAAAGGAAATCACCGCTTGGATTCACCTTCTTCGCTCGGCCACAGCCGAGTAATCGCGGATCAATGTAGCAGAAAATAGGAAATACAGAGAAAGACGCGATACACAGGGATTAACGTGGAAAAACCCTATACGGGAAAAAACCACGGGAGTGCGAGACTCCGAACCAAACTATGCACAGAGAAATATACAATGGCGAGCTGCAAGGCAACAACCTTGAGCTCGCTGTCCTCGCCACAGGCGGCGGAAGTACACAGAGGCGTCTACCTCTTCGTCTCTCTCTCGCGCTCTATCTCTCTCTCTCTCTCTCGGCTGCTCTCACTTCGCATGGGAAAAATGAGCAACAACAACCTTCTATACTGTTTGCCCTAAGTCATATTTATACACATATGACTTTCGGGCTATTTACAAATATAACCACAAGGGCTCTTGGCAAACATATTCACAAATATGTCCCCGCATCCGGATCTCTCTCACCGGGTACATTCGTCATCCGGCTCCGTAGCCGGGGTCTTCAGCATCCGGCTCCGTAGCCGGGGTCTTCAGCATCCGGCTCCGTAACCGGGGTCTTCAGCATCCGGCTCCGTAGCCGGGGTCTTCAGCATCCGGCTCCGTAACCGGGGTCTTCAGCATCCGGCTCCGTAGCCGGGGTCTTCAGCATCCGGCTCCGTAGCCGGGGTCTTCAGCATCCGGCTCCGTAACCGGGGTCTTCAGCATCCGGCTCCGTAACCGGGGTCTTCAGCATCCGGCTCCGTAACCGGGGTCTTCATCATCCTACGGTTCCGTAACAGCCTCCGGGCTTGCCGTCATTCATCTCCGGACATCCCATCCGGAGGGACCGAAATTCCAACACCTTCTTCGATTTTCTTCGGTCGTAGCCGGTGCGTTCGGTCGAACCGGGCTTTGTTCTTTGTCCTCGCCACCCGGAGCTTCTCCGTAGCCAGTGCCACGTCCTCCGGCCTCCGCTCGAGCTGTCGTATACGTGCGACCAACAACTCCTCCCGGCTCATCTCGTCCCTCCAGTCGACCGTTGCCCACGAGGAGATCGTCCGTTCAACCGGCATGATCGGCTTCTGGCCGAACATGAGCTCCGTCGGCATGTACCCGGTTACCGAACTGTGCGTGGTCCGGTCTGCCCACAAAGCATAAGGTAGCAGCCGCGGCCAGTTACCGACTTGGCCTCCGCATGCCCGAATCAACGCCTTGACGATCGGTCCGTGTCCGCGCTCCACCTTTCCATTCGCCTCCGGATTGTACGCAGTGGTGAGCGAGAGCTTGACTCCAAGCCGGTCGAACAGCTCCGCGGCCTCTTCGGCGTCCAACTCCCCTCGGTCAGCCACGATCTTCCCGACGCACCCGTACCGGCATATCACGTCCTCGACTAGGAACCGACACACGGCCGCGGTCGTCTTGTTCTGAAGGGCTCGGCCTTCCACCTGGTTCGTCAGGTCTTCCCGCGCTAGGACCAGATACCGCATCTGTCCTACCCCCATCGGCATCGTCACCAGATCTACCATCCATTTGAAGTGGATAGTCGGAGGGTACGTAGGGTGAAGCCCGTCCCGGTGTCGGACTATCGAGTGCATCTGACAACTCTCGCAAGTTGACACGAACCGATGCACGTCCCGGTACAATCCCGGCCACCAGTACTTTCCCTTCAGCTTCTCAAACGTCGCCCACGTTCCACGGTGTCCAGCCCAAGGGCTGTCGTGGTAGGCCGCCAGTAGCTCCTCCTGCTCTTCCTTCATCGCCACCACTCGGAGCGGGACGCCGTCCCTCTTCTTCGGGTGCTTCCATAGATGCCCATCTCGGAGAAAGAATCGATATGCTTTCTTCCGGATCCGGTTGGCCTCGTCCTTCGTCCATGACGCATCGGGCGTCATCGTCTTCAAAAACCCGCCGATCTGCAGCCATTCCCCGTCGTACTTGCTCGCGTCGAACTCGTTAAGCGCCGGAGTGCTCATCCCGTCGGTCGTTATGTATGCCGCCTCGAAGAAATCCACGCCGACTTCTTCGTCTTCCGAAACCATGCCGCCCTCATCGTCGTACCTCGCCCTCGAAAGCATGTCGGCCATGGCGTTGTCTTTCCCGGAAATGTGTCGTATTTCCGGGTCCAGGGACTTGATGTACGCTATCCACCTGAGCATCGCCAGGTCCGGAGTCGCGCATCCGGAAACCATACCGAGAATCGGCAGGCAATCCATCTCGATGATCACTTCCGTCCCTATCAGGTAGTCTTTGTCGGCCTTAACCGCCGAAACAATACCCCAGAGTTCGCGTTTAACCTGGGCGTACCCTCGCTGCCGTTCACTGAGGACTTTCGCGCCGAATCGGATCGGAAACCGATTGCCGTCCTCGTCTTCCTGGTTCACGACCCATCCGATCCCGGTCGGACTGGTATCCACCGTTATGAATACCGGGGTACCCTTCCCGTAAACCGCCTTCCGGAGTGCCGGTGCCGCTGCAAGGGCCTCTTTCAGCTTCCGGACCGATTCCGCGTGCTTGTCTAGCCATTCGAACCTTCGCCCCTTTTTCAGCAACCCGTACAGTGGCTCCGCGACGTGTGCGTAATGCGGGATCCATATGTGGTAGAACGCGCATGCCCCCAGGAATCTCCGTACTTCCGTGACCGAGCTGCAGTCGGGCTTCATCGCGGAGATGGCTTCTACCTTCGCCGGAGACGGTTTCCGGCCATATGGTCCGCACAGGTGTCCGACCACCATGATTTCTGACTGCCCGAAGGCCGACTTCTCCCCGGAGAAGGTGAGTCTCGCATCCTCTAGCCTTTGCAGCACCTTCTCGCAGTCGTCGACGTGCGTCGCCACGAATCGCCGGCATCCGTCCGGCCCGATCGTCTCGTCCTTTTCTTCCACCGGGCATCCCTTGATCGGGATGTCGTCCAGAAACGGCATGGTAATGTCCGGGACACAGTCCCTCAGAACCTTGTTCATCGCATTCACCATGTGGGCCACCGAGTTGGTCCCTCCTTGCGGCAGTGTACACATCCGAACTAGGCCGAGGGGAGTTCGCATCGTCGTAAGGTCTCTGCTCTCCACGGCCAGCTGGAACTGGTCGTACCCTGAGTATAGATCCCCGACCGAGTAAATTGACCTTCCGGCGAAGGCCTCCGCGAACTCGTCTATGGTCGGTCCGATTCCTGCGTTCCGAATGGTCACTCGATTGACCGGCTGCAGGTCCTGGATGAAGCGCAGCGAACCGTTTTTCTTCGGTACGGTAAACCATCGATTCGAATATGGGGCGCTCGACGGCTCGAGAATTCCCATATCAACTTTCTGCCTCAGCAGCTTCATCAACTTCGGGATGTGAGCTCTCGGAACCGGGATTGGCTTGAGATTCCATGGTACATGCGGTACCGTGAATATCACCATCGGCTCCACGATCGTCGGGTCAACGCACCCGATTTCCTCCGGCGAGAATGCGAAGGCTTTCCCGTGCCTTCCGAGCATTCTCCGAAACCGGTCTTCCTCCGCCGGCAGTAGGAACCCGCCCCCACCGATTTTGAGCTCTCGGAGCGTCTCGTCAGTGAAGGTGTGCCCTATGCAGGCCGGATCTCGTAGACTAGGGTCTGATGCAACCCCTTTGATTCTCGACGCGCTGTCCTCCGGTAAGGGTGCCGCTACTGGCCTTACCTTCCGGTCCACAGTCTTGTACTTGGTGTTTACGTGGGCCGTCCGAACTGACTCGAGCCCTCGACCGAAGTCCGCGATGACTTCGTACATCTCCTCGGAACACACCGGTATCGTCCGGTTGTCGTTAAGGCCTTCTTCGACTACCTTTCCCAGCATTCCCAAGGTGTCGTCGAATGAGACCGCCTCCACGGCTCCGTTGATTTCCTCGTCCGGGCCGAGAACTCCGCACGCTCGAAGTCTCGCCTCCGTCTTTGTTTTCTCTCGGCCGGCGATGCCGACCATCGCACATGCTCCGCTGTCGGAGAACAAAAATTCCCTACCTATGGTACAAGGTTTCTTCGGTTTTATCGTACAGGTGTGGGGTTTTCCCGGGGTGTCCGGACTGTCGCGGCCCCACGCCTTGGCAGCCCTCTCTAAAAATCCTCTCGGTTATCGGAACCGAGGGAGTCGCGGTTACGCTCGTGGTTCGGCCTAACCGTCAAAAACTGGACCGAATGGCGGCCGTCCTGGCTCTTGACCCGCGCATAGGCCGAACCATTGTCCAGCACCTTGGTCTCCATTCGCGCCGCCGTGATGTACGGCTCTCCCAGTATGACCGGATGCGAAGACGTCTCCTGCACGAAGAAGTGCTGGTCAATCTCGACGTCGCCGATCTTGACTCGCACATTCGGACAGGCCCCGTGCAGTTCCTCGGTGGCGCGCGTTGCTGCCCTTATTTTCCACCCGTGCTTGGTGTTGATCGGCCATTTGCCCTTCTTATAGAAGTCCATGGACATCAAATTGATCTCCGATCCGTGGTCCACCAAAGCTATCACCGGTTCCTGGACATCGCCGATCTTCACCGGGGTTTCCGTGGTCGCTCGGGCCCAGTGCGGTCTCGAATAGTGGCTTTCCGCCCACTCGTCTCCCAGCGCCATGTCGTCTAGGTGCGTCGTCCGCACTTCCACCGGTCTTTCCGGTTCTGTCTCCGTTGACAGCCTCTTCCGTTTCACCAAGTCCACGATGGAGTCGTGGAACTCCTTCTTGGCGATTCCAAGCACCTCCCGTAGCGACAGCTCCACCTTGCTGTCGAGGATCCGTTCCTCCAGGACCTTTCGTAAGTCCGTGGTTCTTTCTATCTCCGTCCCCAGACGGTACCCGCCCTTCTGGGGTTTATCTTGCGTACCGGCCCTGCCGGCTTCGTCCCGTCGTGGCCCGGACCGGGTCTCGTATCGTTGTGAGGGCCCGGTCGTCCCGGGTTTTCCCACCCGCTTCTCTTCTACCAGAGCCTCGTAGTTCCGGCAAGCGGCTTCCACGAAGCCCGTCCTTTCCTCGACCGGGTCGCTCCACCCGGTCATCTCCCGTACCCGTTTCTCCGCACGGTCCGATTCCTCCCTTTTAAGCCCTGCACCGGCAAGGCCTTCCAGCATCGTCGGCCAGAATCCGGCTTTGCTTTCCTTTCGGGCCTCGCCGCCCCCGACTCGAATGCCGGCCGACGCCGAGTAGTGGACGGTTTCCGCGTGTCGGGCCGCCGCCTCTTCCATCAACCTTTTCATACCACCCTTTCCGTCGTTTCGGCTCAGGGCCCTTCGGGTGTCGCTGGCATGCACCCGTCCTTCCCACAGGTACACCACCCGGTCCCTCAGCGCCTCCGCGAAGTCGCCGCAGTCCTTCCGAACGTGGCCGACTTCATCGCACCACATGCACCTGTTTCCTGCCGCCGGCCGTCGGTCACGAGCCGGTTCGCCTCCTTCCCTTCGGGCCTGCGCGATTTGGAGGTCCTTTATCGCCTTCGTCAATTCCTCCAGCGCCGCTCCTCCGGTTGAGCCTCTGACTACGCCGGTCGAAGCCGAACCGGTTTCCAACCACTCCCGGGTCTCTTCCTTGCGCACCTGTGGCGCTGGTTCGAGCTTCCTTGCTGCGACCGAGCCCGACCCAGTCGCCCCGTTATCCGCCCATTCTCGCCGTTTGTCGAAACGGCCACAGACCTTCCTGACAGCCGCCCAGTCGGTAGTGAGCCCGTCTTCGGTTTCCAGCAAGAGGCCCACTTGCTCCCGATCCCGCTCGTCGACCGACTTGACAAACAGCAAGACCCGGCTCGTGTCCAGGATGGTTCGGTCGAGCGCCGAAAGGCGCGCAAAGTTTTCCTCGAACTCCCGGAGGAGTGCCGACGCGTTTCTTCCCTTCCCCGGGGACTCCACCCATTCCATGAACCTTCGCTTCGAAAGCCGGAGCGCGTCGTCCAGCCCGTATTTCTCTAGGAGCCGACCTTCGAACTCCTCCCAGGTACGGCTCTCCGCCCGCACCTCGAGCACCTCCGCATGGATGCTCGGCATTGCCACTCGGGGAAAACCGGCAAGACGCCTTTCTTCCGGAATGTCCCGCATCAACATTTCTGCACCGTAGGACGCCAGATACTTCGTGGCATCCCTCCCATCGAACCGGCCGATCGTGCCGACGACCGCCTCAATAGCTCTGTCGAGGGCACCGGTACCCTCGCGCGCGTTTACGATCCGATCCACGGCCGAAGCCATGGCCTCTGCGAGATCCGACCCCCTCATCTTCTGCTCTTCTGACGCCTCTTTCACGTCGGGTTCACCAAAGATGTCGAGATATTACGCAAGTGCGTGTGGAATAGAGGCGGGACCGCGGGGGTCTCGAACCAAAGAGCAAGCGAGGGAGGAGAAAGAGAGAGAACCGGCTACGCAGGACCGGGGATACACAGGGACACGGCCCTTCAGCACGGAGAACGCGAACAGACATCGACACAGACGGATGCGAATGACTAAATATGTGTATTAACAAAATGGCTAACACGACTACAACCCCCGATGGGGCACAGGTTGGTTGCAACCGAACAGGTTGGCGAACAGATGCCGATGCCTGTTCGCTTCGACGCACAAACGGGGAAATGGGGGGGGGGTAGCAGGTCGGAGGTGCTGCCGGAAGCACTCGGGCGTTCCTCGAAACAGCGCGAGCCTCCCCGGAACCCTGCACAGAAAGCTTTGGAGCTCAAGAAGGAAGGAAACAGAGAGAGCGAAGCGTCCAGAAACGGTCCGACAGCACTTCGTCCTCTCCGCGCCAGATCCCTGCAACAGCTCTTTCCCGCTCCTTATATAGGCCGACGAACAGGCCGTCGTGTCAGCTTTATTCCCTGTCCCTTTTGGACAGGGATCCGCTCCGTTTTTCACGGATCCGCGTAGTTACGCCGCCGACTCGTACAGTTCGCGCGCGCGACCGAAAAGACTGTTCGCGCGGTCTTTGTCTCCACTTGAGTTAGGGCCCGTTCCTGCCGATTATCCTCTCAATTCGTTTCTATGTACAACTCGGAGCGTGCGCGCGTGAAGAACCGGTTCCCACGCCTTGGTGCGCCGATTCCGCCTATAGACGGTTTTCTTCACGACAACGTACGTGATAATGTGAGCCTCCACATTTTTCCCATGTCATGATACATTGGTGTTGCAAGAAGGCTTCATTTACAAAGGAATCTAGTGATGCATCATGAAGCAATTGTGTTGCTTCCCATCTACCAAACTATTTTTTCATATATTGCATCTAATAAGAACACAACATTTTGCTTTTATGCGTCATTGGTTCTTTTTGCTTACTTCCCATGCGATTCTAGGAAATTGATGTGTTCAACAATCCTTTCAATGGCCATTATCTCAATGGGAAGTGATCCCATCTCAAGTAGGAGGAGGGTGTGGAGTTTGTTTCTCAACTTTGTAAGAAAATGCTTTTTGACATTTTTAAACTCTTTCCAAGTAACTTTAGGGATGCTAGCACCCCATACTTCCACCCTATAGAGAAACATTGGTGTCACCAAAGTGTCAAAAACGTATTTCTTGAGGACCCACGCTTAATTTCTCCATAGTTGCATGCGTCCTCAAATGCATAATATGGTTTATCGCCTTTTTCCCTTCACAAGCATACTATTTGTTAAGGAAATTCAAAACTATGAAAAGGAGTATGGTGAGTTCCTTCTCCTCTCCGATGGGAGACATATATTGGAGATCTCAGATATTACATCAGTTCGTTGTTTGGAAGAGGATATGGTCTGGTCTACGATATCTTCTCTAGTCGTTTGGGTATTGTGGAAGGCTAGATGTAAATGTGTATTTCAAAAAGTTAAATAGAATGCGGTTGACTTAGTCAAAGAGGTATGGTTAATGCTTGTACACACTTTAAGAGGTCAATATGATGCAATAACTGGTGAGCATGAGGTCGTGATTCGTAGACAACAACAGTATCAAGAAATTTGGAAAAACGCTGAGGTTTTCATCTCTTTTGGAGAAAGAATAAAGTGGAGATATGCTCCACTAAGATGACTTTTTCCATCCCCCGTCTTGGAACAACTTCCATGAGGGCTTGTGATACTTGACATTCTGGTTGATGTGGATATAACAATTGTAATATATTGAATTCGTTGTAGCCTTTTGGCATCTTTCCATTAATACCAAGGTGAACCTTCTTTAAAGAAAAAAAAAGAAAAGCATACTATTTGTTTAAGAGCTATTGACACTTAATTTAGTATGCATGCAAATATTTTCCAATGCCTTCATAAGATTTTGTGCATCTCTTAAAGTATTTGCAAAAAGCACTACATTATCCACATATAACAAAAGCATGATGACTACATTCTCAATGGCAACTTCTTTAATGCCTTCTTCCTTGACAAACTTGGCAACTATTTCTTCCAATTCATCAAGGCATAGACCAAATAGAGTTGGTAAGAGTGAGGATCCTTGCTTAACACCAATAGTGCTATTGAAAAAATTTGAACATCTATCACCATACGTATAACCTTCTCATAGATTTGGGAAATTACAAGCATATATTCACTTGGCATCTTGAGTTCTTCCATTTGGCTCCAAAGATGCTTACGAGGTACCATATGAAAAGCTTTTTTGAAGTTTATGAAGCAATAATATAAACCTTTATTTACCTCTCAAGCAACTTTTCTCCATTAATACTCGAAGGGTGACAATTTGATCGATGGTGCTACGGTGTTTTCGAAAGCGAACTTGCCCATAAAGCTTTCTTACCATTTTTTTAGCCCATGCAAGTCTTACCTTTGATTCCATTATACATCCAAATAGTTTTACCATTAGTGAGCCAACCTTGATGGTTCGATAATTGTTTACATTATTTACATCTCCATCTTTAGTTAAAGGTTTGATCCAATTTGTAGTCTAATCATTAAGTGTTACGGGCATGACTATATAATATCCCATGGTGAGAACTTATCCATGCATGTGTTTCTGTTTGAGTGTTTCAACCTTTATACATTGAATATCACTTACCTTTTGAGAGGCCAATTTCTTAAGTATTACACTTATACCTTCAATTGTAAAGGAGGAAGACATATGTGAAAGAGAACCATAACACATCATCTTTCCAGCAAAAGATAGCTCATATAAATTCTTACAATTCATAGACAAGTCAAGAAGAGTTAAGTCACCACAATTCTCAACACGTTTCCCCTTTTACATTTCCCCAAATTTAGCACGTACATGTGCTTTTTCTAGTGTTTTGAGAAAAAATTGTTGAGTAGCTTCCCATATTCTTCTCTGTCTTTGAATACGCTTTTTGTACTCATGCAAATGCTTTTGATAAACTTTTTTATCCTTGACTACATCCAAAATCATAAGGCACTTTGGAGTTTCACGGCATTTTTATCAAATCAATTTTGCTTTGAAATATATTTCTTAATGCATTTCGAAGATATGTGCTTGGTCAAAAAGCATTTGTTTGTGCATGAGAAAATTAGTTTCTAGAAAGATTCCCGTTTGCATTCTAGTGTGAGACTTATAGCTCCGTTTTCCTTCATGTATAAGAAAATGCAGTCATAATCTGCATGGGGTTGTTCTGTATGGAAGACCTATTTATTGGGAAATGCTGAAACCAAAGGAGACAGTGCTTTCATCTTCTTTGTGTGACCAAGTTCCGTCTATAAATAGCTCAATAGAAATCATTCAACAGAGCAGAAGAAAGAAAGATCTATCTTATGCAAGGTATGTCCATGTGAAGTGTGAATATGGTATCAAAACACATATCATAATAGGAAATCGTGTAGTTCCTATTTTTGTTGAATGTGGTAGCATTCTTGATGCCCAACAAGATTTTGATCAGATTTTGGTTTGAAATGAGTTTTGTTGTACCTCTCTTATTGAAGCATATATTGATAATGGAAAGCTGATCATGCCTTGTTTTTATATGAAACTATGCAAGACTACTCTGTTTCTCTGAGTAGGTTCACCTACATGACTTTGCTAAAAACTTGCGATCGTTCGAAATGCATTGATAAAGTTCAAGAATTGCATGTTGAAATGACTGATAATGGGCTATCTCTAGACATTTTCCTTGGCAATACTCTCATCGATATGTATGCAAAATGTGGGTGTTTTGAGAAAGCTCTAGAATCTTTTGATCAGCTTCCATGCCCAGATATGGTCTCATTGACTGCATTGATTCAGGTTACATAGAGCGTGGCTTCTTTATTGACGCATTGAATTGTTTTGAGAAAATGGAAGTATCGAATGCAGTATCTGATGTGATCACATACAATTGCATCCAAGGTCTCAACATAAGTAGAGATATAGAATGTGGATGGAAAATGCACGCAAAGATAATAAAGAATGGTATAGAGGTAAATCTCTCTCTTTGAAGCTCATTGGTGGATATGTATATTAGGTGTGGATTGTTGGAACGGTCGCATATAAGGTATTTAATAGCTCACCCATCCAAAACATTGAGCTATGGAATGCCCTCATTTCAGGCTATGTCGAAAGTGGGTTCATGCAAGAAGCTTTAGTTTGTTTTGAACAAATGCAATCCGAACATATTCTGCCTGATGGTGTCACATACCTCTACTGCTTGAGGGCATGTGGTGCTATCAAGATTTTTGATAAGGGGAGAGAATTGCATTCAATGATTCCCAAAGAAGTGCTTAAGAAATATCCTTATTTAAGAAATACATTGGTGGATTTATATGCGAAATGTGGTTCACTTCAGGAAGCACATGAGGTACTAAGAGGACATCCTCTCCGGGATGTCATGTATTGGAATACTTTGATTAATGGATACATTTAGTGTGGTCTTGGGAAAGAAGCACTCAATTGTTTCCATGAAATGCACCTAGACAGAGTGCACCCTAACCCAATTACAATTGTTTGTGCCTTGAAATCTTGTAGTGCTCAAGGAGATATTTCCAAAGTCTCCATTTGCACAATGAGGTGTCTCTATTGGCCCTTGAAACAGACCTCCTAGTGGCAAACAGTCTCATTGATATGTACGTGTGATGTGGATATCTTGGTGAAGCACAAGTTGTGTTTGGTAATATGTCTGTGCGAGACGAAGTTTCGTGGACAACTTTGATTGCTGGATATGCTGAAGAGGGCCTTGGTGAGAAAGCTTTGGAGCACTTGAAACAAATGCAACTTGAAGGGTTTATTCCCAATGCTGTCAAAAAGCTTGTATTAGTATTGGAGCGATTGACAAAGGGCAACAAATACATGCTGGGATTATGAAGGAAGGTTTTGACTCAAATGTTTTCATTGGAAACGTTCTAGTGGATATATATTCGAAGTATGGCATGCTTGTAGATGCATTAGATATACTAGACACTCTAACTGCTCGAGACATTGTTACATGGAATTCACTGATTGCTGGATATGTTGTAACTGCCTGTTAGAGATACAAGTAGAAGGCATATCTCCAGATCCTATCACGATGCTTTGTTCTTTGAAAGCTTGTGGTACAATAAAGTCATCATATAGTAGTCATAATATCCACGATGAAATTATCGTAAAGG
>NW_028231091.1:0-18333 GCF_043228905.1 Azolla caroliniana | reverse complement strand
CAGGGACTTGATATACGCGATCCACCTGAGCATCGCCAGGTCTGGACTCGCGCATCCGGAGACCATACCCAGAATCGGTAGGCAGTTCGGATCGATGATCACTTCCGTCCCGATCAGATAGTCCTTGTCGGCCTTGACTGCCGAAACGATACCCCATAGCTCGCGCTTAACTTGGGCGTATCCTCGCTGCCGCTCCCTCAATACCTTCGCCCTGAACCGGATCGGGAACCGTACACGGTCCTTGTCCTCCTGACTGACCACCCACCCGATCCCGGTTGGGCTCGTGTCCACCGTCACGTAGATGGGGACTTCCTTGCCGTAAACCGCTTTCCGGAGAGCCAATGCTGCGGCGAGCACCTCCTTCAGTCTCCGGACCGACTCCGTGTGCTCCGTCCTCAACTCAAACCTACGCCCTTTCTTCAATAGCCCGTAGAGCGGTTCCGCGACATGTGCGTAGTGTGGAATCCAGGTGTGATAGAACGCGCATGCACCCAAGAGTCTGCGGACCTCCGTAACCGACCCGCAATCGTCCTTCATGACGGAGATGGCTTCTACCTTTGCCGGGGACGGTTTTTGGCCATAGGGCCCGCACAGGTGTCCGACTACCAAGATCTCTGTCTGCCCGAACGCTGATTTCTCTCCGGAGAAGGTGAGCCGCGCGCTCTCGAGCCTCTGAAGCACCTTATCGCAGTCGTTGATGTGGTTCACAACAAACCTCCGGCATCCGTTCGGCCCGATTGTTTCGTCTGCACCCTCCGCTTGACACCCTTTTATCGGTACGTCGTCTAGGAACGACATAGTGATGTCTGGGATGCAGCTCCTCAACACCTTGTTCATTGCGTTCACCATGTGCGCCACCGAATTCGTTCCTCCTTGCGGTAGGGTACACATCCGCACCAAGCCGAGAGGAGTCCGCATTGTCGTGATGTCCCTGCTCTCTACGGCTAGTTGGAACTGGTCGTACCCCGAGTATAAGTCACTGATTGAATAGATCGACCTTCCGGCGAAGGCCTCCGCGAACTCGTCTATGGTCGGCCCGGTTGCAGGTCTTGTATGAAGCGTAACGTGCCATTCTTCTTTGGCACCGTGAACCACCAATTCGAGTATGGGGCACTCGACGCTTCGAGGATGCCCATATCCACCTTCTGCTTCAGTAGCTCCATCAACATTGGGATGTGAGCTCTAGGCACCGGAATCAGTTTGAGATTCCACGGCACATGCGGTACCGTGAAGATCACCATTGGCTCGACGATTGTTGGGTTTACGCACTCGATTTCCTCCGGAAAGAATGCGAAGGCCTTCCCGTACCTTCTGAGCATCCTCTGAAACCGGTCCTCCTCCTCCGGCAGTAGAAAGCCACCCCCACCAACCTTGAGCTCTCGTAGAGTTATGTCGGTGAACCGGTGCCCTATGCCGCTTGGATTCCGTAAACTTGGGTCCGACGCAACCCCTTTTATCCGCTCTTCGCTGCCCTCGGACAAGGGTGCCGCAACTAGCCTCACCTTCCGGTCCACAGTCTTATACTTTGTATCCACGCAGGCCGTTCGATCCGACCCGATCCTCTCCCCGAAGTCCGCGATGACTTCGTACATTCCCATCGATCTAACCGGAACGGTTCGGTCTTTGCTAAGGCCTTCACCGACCACCTTTCGTAATTTGCCCAAGGTGTCGTCAAAAGAGACCGCCTCCACGGTGCCGCTAATTTCTTCGTCGAGGGAGAGGACTCCACACACCGTAAGTCGTCTCTCCGCTCGCTTCCTCTCTTGGCTACTGATGCCGGTTAACGTATAACCTCCGTTTTCGGAGAACCAAAATTTCCTACCTATAATACATGTGTGGGGTTCTTCCGGGGTGTTCGGACTATCGCGGCCCCATGCCTTGATAGCCCTCTCTAAAAATCCCCTTGGCTGTCCCCGCCGAGGGTCTTGCGGTTTCGCTCGTGGTTGGGTCGCACTGTCATGAATTGGACGGAATGCCGACCGTCTTGGCTCTTGACGCACGCATACGCCGAACCATTGTCCAGTACTTTCGTCTCCATGCGTGCTGCCGTAATGTACGGTTCGCCGAGAATTACCAAGTGCGAGGAAGTCTCTTGCACGAAGAAATGTTGATCTATCTCGACGTTGCCGATCTTCATGCCAATGTCATAAGCACGTGATCCTCCTCACTTAAGGATATCAAAGGGACCACAATATCATTGGGCTAACTTATGTCACTTGCTTGTAGATAACGACTTAGAGTCAGTAAGTACACGCAATAAAACTTTTTGACCAACAATAAATGCACGAGGACGTCTATTATGATCAACAAAAAACCACACATGATCTTGAGATATCTTAACATTCTTTTTGGCAATTTGCATCATTTCTTGCAAAAATTGTGTATTGTGCAATGTACCATGATAGTAACTAGGGCATGTGGGTGAAAACCCATACATCTACATAAAATGACTATAACTATTATGAGCAAACTATATTATGTTATGCATCAACATGAAATGGCCATATCTAGTGGATATATGTTTTGAGCTATTATATGAGGGTATTGCTCCCATATAGAGGGTTTTTTGCTATATAAGCCCAAAACATGTCCTTAATATTTTGTTAATATGTTTAGTTTGTTCATCAAACTTAAGGATGATCTGTGAACTTTAGGCTAGAATTAGTTTATAGCTTCCTAAAGATTTTTGTCCAAACTCAAATAAACTTGGAATGTCGATAACTAACAATATCCATTGATAAGTTCATCAACAAATTGATAAGTTGAAACAAAATAACTCGTCAACAAATTGATAAGCTGATTGTTTAACAATTACCATGGTTTCCGTGGGAATAAATGTAGCCAATTTCATTAGGCCGTTAATAATAACCCAAATAACATTTCCACTTCTCTATGTACGAAATAAACTAGCAATAAAATCCATACATATAAATTCTCATTTGTTGTTGGGAATATCTAGGTGCTCAACTTTATTAAGCAAACATTGAAAACATTAAGTCATGTATTTATGCATGTCAATATGTTTATTGGGCCAAAAAAAGTGGTAAAGATGATAACGAGTGCTCGTTGGATTCTAGGATTGTTGACTATGGTGCATCATTACATTTTGTCACAAAATGTCAATATCAAGATTCAAACCTATAACCTTCAAGAAAAACCACATTATTGTACACAATGGATGATTGCCAAGTGGCATACATACATGTACTCCAAGTGGCACATAGAACGTATGCTGAGTGATGATCACTCGTGATCCTATACATATGCTATATAAATGGATTATCTACTCAGTGTTGAACCATTCAGGTTCAACGTAAACTTTAACATCCTTGTCATATTGGTCTCCAATTTATACAAATTATTGTTTTCTTGCCTTCGAAATCTACACCGACTTCGAAACTTTGATCGTGACACATTCATGAAGAATTTTCTTCTTGACCTCTAGTGAATCTGGCAAACCTTTCCACTGTGATAGATCAAACCCTTTGTAATGTGAAAGGTCGCCAAACCATATTATGCTTTTCTCCAAAATTTTGAGAAATAACTAGTGTCTTGAGACTTCAACCTTTTGGTGCAATGTCCCTTGTGAGGATAATTAGGCCTCGTATTTATACTTCTTCGTAGACCCCTTGAATGGATGTATTTGATTCTCCATTCGTTACTTGTCAAGATCATGGTAATGCATGCACATATCATGCCCTCTATCCAATCACAATATTCCTTTCTAATACTAGTGAATATACCCTCCACTTATGTTTGTAAATATCAGTGCCCTACCTCGCCTATGGTATACGTAGATAATAGGTCAATGTCTTAACGTGTAGTTGAAATTGTATGTTTAACATTTGCTACAAATAGAGCATAGTTTCAAATGGCACAATCCAACACAAAGGTGGGGTTCGAGTACAAGGAAAATATTCATAGATAGAGAGTGTATGAATGTCTAATATTGCTTGGAATTCTATATTCATCATCCATTGATGATAGAAAACAATCCCAATTCACATGATCCAACGAAAAAGGTAGGGTTGAAATGAAAGACAAATTTAGGTAGACAAAACACGCATAATGTGTAGCATCAACTTGGATTTCTATGTTCCCCATCCACCAACGATAGAGCTTAATTTCAAGCAACATAGTCCAACAGAAAGGTAGTTGGGGTTAAGATGGAAGGCAAGTTTTAAGCAAACTGTAGAAAGCAACGTGCGGAAGCAAGTATGAAGACCGAACAGAAGGAAGGAAACTCAGGTTTAATGGAGAGCTTGAGCTTACACAGTATATGCGGGAGAGACAGAGAGAGTGAGAGAGAAGACACAAAAAACTATATTCAACAATAATACTCAGTCTGTACATAAGACGTGCTCAGTGAACACTTTTATACAAGCCCTAGAAGGACTGACCGAAGTACTGACAATACTTCAATGCTCATCAAGAGCTCCTACACTAACTCCCAAATATATTCCTTACGGAATATCTTTCCTAACGACCTCCCGGTTTACGCACTCGGCCTAGCCGATTGGTCCCAACCGATCCAGTCCTCGGCTTCTTCAGCCGAACCGGCAGATGTTGAGCTTGTCTCTCAACACTCCCCCTCAAGCTCAACTCGAGGCTCTTCGGGATCCTCGGGCTCACAGCTCCGGTTCCTCCTGGCTTCACGCCTCGCTCGCGCTCCTCGACCTGTCCGATTCCGCGCGCTTCGACCCTTCCGGTCGGCTCGTCTGCTCATGCGGCCCTTATAAGCTCTTCTGTTGTTGCGGTGTCGACACTTCTTCTACTGCCTTTTCTTCCGCTTGGGCCTCGGTTGATTCAACGTGTCTGAATCAAACATCCGAACCGACTCGGCTACCCCCGATCGGTTTTCGCTCTCGTCCGAGTTGGCTGTCTCCAACTCGTCTTCGGTCTTCTCGCCTTCGATGGCGTCATCTTCCCCATGCGTGGTTGGCTTCGGCTCTCTCCTTCAGTTGCTCCCCTTCTGTCTGCTTCCGAACTTTTCCGCGGGTCTGCCCTCGGCTTCTTTAGCCGATCCGATGTCGAACTTGTCAACCGACTCGGTGTCGCGGTGTCCGCTCCTTTCTTGCTGCCTTGCTTGGTCGTTCGGGACTGTTCTCCCCCTCAAGTTCGGCACGTCAAGGTGACGCAACCCGAGTGCACCTGAGAATTGCCGCAACTTGTCCAGACCAAGAGGCTTGGTGAAGATGTCGGGAGCCTGCCGATCCGTCGGAACGTACTGAAGTTCGACTTCACCAGAAAGGACACGCTCACGGACGAAATGGTAGTGCACCTCAATGTGCTTGGTCCATGCATGGAAGACGGGGTTTTTCGCAAGCTCGATGCTGCTGAGGTTGTCGCAGTAGATCGTCGTCGGATCTGACACCTCCTCTTGCAGGTCCTTAAGAAGCCGCTTCAACCATATGGCTTCGCATGTCGCGACAGCCGCTCCTCGGTACTCAGCTTCGGTGCTCGACAGTGCAACTGTCGGCTGCTTCTTACTGCTCCACGTGATCGCGGCACTCCCGAGGGAGAACGCGTATCCGGACGTGGATCGACGATCGGCGGCGTTGCCAACCCAATCAGCATCGGTGTAGGCGACTAACTGCGCGGCTACACCGGTCCGATATAATAGTCTGTGGTCCTTAGTGCCGCTTACGTACCAAAGTACGCGTTGCGCACACTAAAGGTGCTCCCCAGTAGGTCGCGCCATGAACTGACTGATCACCCCGACCGGATAACTGAGGTCGGGTCGGGTGATGGTCAAGTATATGAGGCTTCCGACAATTTGTTGGAATCTCGTCGGGTCGCATACCTTTCCCTTATCGGGACGAAGCTTGATGGTTCTGTCCAGAGGAGTTGGGACGGACTTACAGTCGGCCATCCCGAGTTTGAAGAGCATACTCAGCACGTAATGATGTTGGCTGATCAATATGCCTTTGGGGGTACGGATCACTTCGATCCCGGGGAAGTAATGAAGGTCCCCCAGATCCTTCATGTCGAACGATGCCGCAAGCTAGAGCTTCATGCGGTCGATTTCACCTAGGTCGGCGCCGGTGATGACCAAGTCATCAACATACAGTAAAATACTAACCGGTCTGAGTTGACCTTTCTGGATGAACATGGAAGAGTCCGATTTTGACGTGACGAAGCCCAACCGACGCAGTTGTTGCATGATCTTCGCGTTCCAGGCACGCGGGGCTTGCTTCAGTCCGTAAAGGGACTTCTTCAGTCGGCATATTGCCGAGGAGTTCGTTCCAGAGTGAAATCCGGGGGGCTGTACCATGTACACCTGTTCCTCAAGGTCACCTTGCAGGAACGCATTCTTTACATCCATCTGATGTAGGTGCCACCCCTTGGCCGTGGCTACTGTGAGCAAAACACGGACGGTCGTCATTTTCACGACCGGCGCAAACGTCTCATCGTAGTCAATGCCGTGTTTCTGCGCGTAGCCCTTTGCCACTAGTCGAGCCTTGTACCGTTTGACCGAGCCATCGGTGTTGTACTTGACTTTGTACACCCATCTACACCCGATCGGCTGCACACCCTTCGGTGCGTCAACCAGGTCCCAGGTCTCGTTCTCCGCCAATGCGTGCATCTCTTCCTCCATCGCGGCGCGCCAATTCGCGTCCTTCGCCGCTTCTACGTAGCTCTCCGGCTCACGCACTTCCGCTACATGGGTCATGTACGCATAATGATGCGCCATGTACTCGTTGTATCCGAACCGCAAAACAAGATTCTTCTGGTAGGTAGATCGGCGTAATCTCACATTAGCCGATGTCGAGGCCTTCTCAGTCGACGCGGCCTTCACCTTTAAAGACCCGTCACCGGTTCCCTCGGAGTCGGACTCGCGTCGGTCTGACTCGTTCCTTTTCGTGCCGGAATCCGACACCTTCTTCTTCCCTTTCT
Organism: Azolla caroliniana; assembly: GCF_043228905.1. Taxonomy (NCBI): domain Eukaryota; kingdom Viridiplantae; phylum Streptophyta; class Polypodiopsida; order Salviniales; family Salviniaceae; genus Azolla; species Azolla caroliniana. The sequence goes on along the minus strand of NW_028231091.1, from coordinate 11,436 downwards.
CTTTGTGTGTAAGTCGTCTCCTCGGCCTCCTGCGCGGGGAATGCACGGCCGAGTCTTCACTACTCGCCGGCTCTTCATCGGACTGGTCGTACCGATTCAGTTGTCCAATCGGTCCACTTAATCGGAGTGAAATCGGACTCTCTTCGTGGGTCTCGATTTCGGGCTCATTCGGAGGCATCTCGGCCTTGCTGACCTCATCGTTAGAGCTCGTATTGGAGTCGAGGTTCGTAGTCGGGGGCAGGTACTAGGACGCGGACTCGTCAAACACAACGTCGCGGCTGACACGCTTGTTTGGTGCGAGGGTTATAGCACTTATAACCCTTCTGCTCGTCCGAGTAACCGACCAAGATGCATTTCTCGGCCTTTGCGTCCAGCTTCCTCCTTTTCTCCTTCGGTATATGCACATACGCAATGCTACCGAACACCCTCAAGTGTCACAAGTTCGGCTTCGTTCCAAAATATAGCTCGTGCGCCGACACTTTGTCTCCAATCCGGTTCTGGATGTATACCGCGGTCCTTACCGCCTCGGCCCTGTAGAACTTGGGCAAGCTCTTCTCCTCCAGCATTGCCCGTGCCGCTTCCACAACTGACTGATTCTTTCTCTCGGCCACGTCGTTCTGCTCTAGCGTGTATCTACAACTGAATTCGCGGCGAATTCCCATTTGTTGTAGGTAACCGTTGAATTGACCGGAAAAGTACTCTTTCCCGCCATCCGACCGCAAGCACTTGATCTTTCGTCCCGTTTCAGCTTCCACGAACCCTTTGAGGTCCCGGAAACAGTCGAAGACTTCGCTCTTCCTCTCAATGAGGTAGATCCACGTGTGCCGCGTGTGGTTGTCGATGAAGGAGACGAAATATCGGCTCCCGCCAAGACTAACGTTTTGTGCCGGTCCCCATACATCAGAGTGTATAAGGTCGAGCTTGTTCCGGCTCCGGTTCCGCTCGTTGGGGAAAGGAAGTCGGTGTTGCTTCCCGAGCTGGCAAGCTTCACAAACTTGTGCCTTTCGGCCACTAAACTTGGGCAATCTGAACACTACCTGTTTCGATTGCAGATCTTGAAGCCGTTGGTGGTTGACGTGGCCTATCCGCTTGTGCCACAAGTCGATGTCCGACTTGGTCTTTTGTCCCTTCGCGAACATTGCGGTGCCGCCGTCAGTGGAGTCGAGGATGAACATCCTCCCGTCTTTGCGCCCTTGCGCAATCACATGGCCTTCTTCCTCAATGAAGCACCGAGGTGTGTAAACCGAACCTCCATCCCTTGGTCGATGATCTGTCCAATTGAGACCAAGTTTTTCGTGATTGTCGGGACGTGCAACACGTTCATGAGTTTCCCTTTCTACCCGACATGGCTAAGGGGAACTTCTCCGACATTCGCGATCGGATGCGGACTGTTGTCTCCTATTGCGACTACTCCAGGTTCTATCGGTTTTTCAAGGTACGAGAACCACTCCTTATGGCTCGTCATGTGGTTTGACGCGCCGAAGTCTACGTACCACACCTCATCCGATCCCGGGGTGCTTTGTTTCATTGAGTTTGCTTCGTGTCTCGTCACGAAGACATACCCTTCTCCGACTCTCCCAGAGTCTTGGGTGTAGTGTGATCGCTGCCGATTTCCCTTGTCGGTATGTCCGGAGCCGTTTCCGGAACCGGTTCTCTCCGAATCGGCGCGCTTCTTCCAGCACTCACTTTCCCTGTGGCCTTTCTTGCCACAGTACCAACACTCAACGATGGCCTTCCCTTGCCGGTTCTCATCGCTTCGACTCCCTCTGTTTCCGGAGGGTCCGGAGTTGCTGTCGGCATCACTTCGGTGCCATCTTCCTTGATCTCATCGGCCGCTTCCATTGCGTACCGACTCGCCTTGTCTGCCACGACCACGGGGCCTTTCTCCCCCCGTGTACAACATCTTGCTATCGGTGTGCGTGCTCGTCGACGCACCCGTGTGGTTCTCCTCTACCAGGAGCATCGACTGTAAGTCGAAAAAGGACAACATATTCTCCCGGGTACACACAGCCGTTCGGAACGCTCCGAACTTCGACGCCAAACCTCTGAGACAGATCTGGACCATCTCGCTCTCCTCGATGTTCACCTCTATGGAGGCGAGGGAGTCGTAGATATCCTTGATCTTCGAGGTATAGTCCGCCACCGACAAGTCGCGTTGTCGTAGGTTGCTCAACTCCTGTCGGAGTTGAAGCTTCCTGGCTGTGGTGCTCGCGGCGAAAATCTTCTTCAGATTTTCCCACGCACCCTTCGGCGTCTTTGCATCCCGAACATAGCTCAATAGTTGTTCGCCCACACACTACGCGAAGCAGTACAATACCCTGCTCGCCGATTGCTCCCATCGCCGAGCAGGTACTGGTGTATCTTGTAGGACCAAGACGCATAGTTGGTTCTGTCGAGCTTCTATGTTGGAAGCGAGCTCGCCATGCCTCTATCCATCGTTCTTCTCGTTCTTCTTTGCCAAGCTGTGTCGGATGCAGAGAGGTTCTCAACCCTCACGCTCTGATACCATGTAGAAAGCAACGTGCAGAAGCAAGTATGAAGACCGAACAGAAGGAAGGAAACTCAGGTTTAATGGAGAGCTTGAGCTTACATGGTATACGCGGGAGAGACAGAGAGAGTGAGAGAGAAGACACAAAAAACTATATTCAACAATAATACTCAGTCTGTACATAAGACGTGCTCAGTGAACACTTTTATACAAGCCCTAGAAGGACTGACCGAAGTACTGACAGTACTTCAATGCTCATCAAGAGCTCCTACACTAACTCCCAAATATATTCCTTACGGAATATCTTTCCTAATGACCTCCCGGTTTACGCACTCGGCCTAGCCGATTGGTCCCAACCGATCCAGTCCTCGGCTTCTTCAGCCGAACCGGTCGATGTTGAGCTTGTCTCTCAACACAAACAAAGACCGAATGCATAATGTCTAGCTTGAACTTACAATAACTATTCGGCTGGAACAATCCAAACAAAAAAGTAGGGTTTAAATTGAAGGCGAATGTAGGCAAATAAGGAGAATATTATGACGAACATATACATGTATCGTACTTTCAATATCCATGGACGATAATAACTCGGTTTTTATTTGTATAGTTCATCAAGGAGGTAGGGTTCAAAACGGAAGGCAAGTTCCGGTAAACGAAGAGTGTGCAACAGTGTCTTAAAAGCATAGAACAACTGACATGAAGGGGGTTAGGCGGAGCCGAACACAGACAAGGTAAGGGGGTTCGAGCAGAAGGTGAAAAGCGAGCGGGTTAGAGAGAGAGAAGAGGGTGCTATGTGTCTTTGACATCTCTCTCTCTCTCTATATATATTATTATATATGGAATCCTATGTGTATTGTTCACACCCACCAACCAGAGGACACCAAGTCCTAGGGTGGGGTCCACAAGAGATTTGCTAAATTAAGGGCCAATTTTGTAGTTGTAGAGAAATAGGAGTCTATTTATGTGTCGACTATGGATGGAGTCCGAGAACCAAAACAAAAGAAGAAAACAAACGCAAAAGCATAAACAATTTTCACTTACAAAATTTCTTCGAACACTCTTGTGAAACAGAAGCTTCTCTGTGCAGCCTTCTGTTCTGCAACCCCTTACCCTAACCCTAACCCTAACCCTAACCCTAACCTTCACCCTAACCCTAAAAGAACAAACTCGAGAGGTTTATTCATTTTTGACCTGATAATGTTCTCTCTGATCTGGTACGCCTACTTTTCTTACGTACGTTTTTTAACTTATTGTTTCATCCTTTCTTATTTTACAGGGATCTCTGAAGAAATTTTCTAAGAGATAAGGTTTTTGACAAATTAATTTGTACATTTAGGGTTTAATTGAAAACAAGTCACCGAGACAGAGTGGATTTAACACAGCACCGAGCTCATGTTTTTTAACAAAGAAAATGTTGAATCAGTAGCTTTTAAGTTAGAACTCATATTTAAGGATTGATTGATTTGAACCGGAAAACAAGTGGACAATTCTGAATCTATTCAAATCATCACGATTTCAAGAGCTGCTTTATATTGCAATGTGTGAGTTTTTCATATTTTTACTGAATTTATGCGCTCGGCTTCAGTATGGATGACAGCAATAGTGCATCACAAAAAAAAGATTCGCTTATGAGAAAGAATGAAGACAATGGTGCTAACAAAGAAATCAAACAAAATAGGTCATGGGAAGATGATCACTCTAGAGAAGACGTGCAAGAGGAAATGGATGAATTTAAAGAGAAGCCTGAATCTAATCCTAGCAATCAAAATGAGGGTACTAATCCCATTCTTGATGAAGATGCGGGTGATGATTGGGTTGTGGATGTTTCGCCAAATGGGCATTCTATATCTTCGTTGAATTCATACATAGGAGGGAACTCCAGGGTTTCACATATGAAGGATTTATATGTATATGACAACACATTCACAATATTGCCAAGGTCGATAAGCAGGTTAAATAACTTAAAAACCTTGAAAATCTTCTCAAATGAAGTAAGATTGCTACCAGATGAGATAAGCAATATTATTCATTTGGAACATTTACAAATGAAGGTTTGCACTTCTGGACTGGGAAACTTGCCGTCTCTCAGCAAATTGAACTCTTTAAAGACACTTGAGCTTCATCAAACACCGTTTCGGCCCTCAGTTTTGTCCATTCCACCTGAAATTTCAAAGCTGCAACTTCTCACCAGGCTTGCTATTTGCAACTTTGGAATATCGTAAGTTAATATATATAACGTCATTCGTTTCTTTGAAATTTTTTATGCTTTTTCATATTGATATGGATCTTAAAAATGAGCATTGTATATGTGTGTAGGTTTCTACCTCCCGAGATAGGGCGGTTAAAGAATTTGGAGGAGCTGGATATATCATTCAATAAGTTGAAAACACTTCCTAGTGAAATTTCAAGTTTAATATCATTGAGACATTTGAGAGCTGAAAACAATAAGTTGACTGAGCTTCCGTCTGGCTTAGCCTGCCTACCAAAATTGAGTTCAATTGATGTCGCTCACAACAAATTAACTTCACTCGAGTCATTGGGACTGTCTTCTATGACATCATTAAGGGCTCTAAATGCAAAGGTTTTTACAAAAATATGATGGCTTTTAAGTTTTAAATAGTTTTCTCACATTATTGATTACTGGTCCTTGATTTCTTTCTTGCAGTTCAATAAACTTAGAGGTAGTTGTGAGATTCCAGAATGGATTACCTGCAGTTTTGAGGGAAATCCTACATCATATCAAGACACTGCATCTTCCAGTGACCAAAGCAGTGGAATTGATTCTGATTTGCTACCATCCACGGAAGAGGGTGAGTATATTCTTTCAAAGCTGCATTCCGTATGATACTCTGTTTTGCCTATATACTTGAGTATAAGTATGATTATAATTTAATATGCTCTTTAGGAGACGAGTTTTCATCCCCTACTCCTGCGACACTCTATTCCAAAGATGCTAATGTCCCTAAGAATCCAGGGCATGGCAGAAAGAAACATTTATGGAAGAGGCATGGGATTCAGCAATTGCAAGCCAGACAAGATAGGCTGAATTTGAGTAGGAAAACAAAGGTTGATATTAGTAGCAGCTCAACCAAAGACGGAAAAGATTGTGCTTTGGTGAGAGAAACAGCATCAAGGCAAATTGGTACAACGGAGAGAAGCTCTCTAACTGCAATGAGCAATGACTCTAAGTTGGAGGTTCCTAGCAGGGATACTGATTTAAAGCTTTCTGAGGGTGGGGACATAGAAAATTCAGTTTCTAAGGAATATGAAAGCACATCAGATTCAGGTTTTGAGAATTGCATTAGTAGTCCAAAGAGTGATGGGCTTCTTCCAACAGAGAAAGGTGATTGCAATTCTTCTCAGGTTATGAGTAGAGAGAGGAATAACCTAGAACAGAGCACTGGAAGTGCAGAAATTCTATTGAAGGAAAATGTTGAAGTCTTCACGTCCAACCTAGGATTTCATAGTGGGTTAACACATAACAGACGCAAAGGTAGTAGTTTTGAGAATCCAAAACCTATGAAAAGGAGGAAGTCTGTACAAGCTTATTCAGGAGCATCATATGCATATCGAACTCAGTCCTTGATTGGTTTGGATGAACCATTGCAAGATGGTTTTTATGATGCTGGCCGAGAACATCCATTTTGTACATTGGAGGCGTTGGAAAGCCAACATGAAATCTTGGAGTCTCGTGAAGTTATTCTAGTTGACAGGTATTGGTGGTACTGTAAATAGAGATTTCCCTTGGGTTCAAGGTTGATAGTTTGCTAGTCCAGAATGCTCATTAAACATGAATAAATTTGTATCTTATTTTGTTCACTTTACAGAGAACATGATGAGGATTTGGATGTGATAGCGCTTTCAGCTCAGAACTTTCTTGCTAGACTGGATCTAGCTGGGCATCATGGGAAAGGGGGACATTCTGGACTGACAGAATATCAGAAAGCTGTTATGCTCTCTCTTTTTGTTTCGGATTGTTTTGGTGGAAGTGACAAAACATTGAATGTTTCACATGCCCGTAGGGGTGTTCTTGGAGGTAGACCAGGCATTCCCTTCTTATGCTCTTGTAGCAATGGTGCTTTGCACAGATCAAGAAGTGGGCAAAATATCAACAGGATTGAAAATAACATCCCTAGTGTTCATATGCTTTGTGAAGCATCTGTAAAACTACTTAAAATTCAAAGGCAATCAAATGTCATACCACTTGGGCTTCTTCCATATGGAGTGTGCCGACATCGTGCCATTTTATTCAAGGTATTATCCTAAGACTTGTGGTACACACATTTCATCTTTTATTGAATTCTAGTCTCTCATATGCAATTTATAAGTTGAAATCCAGATTCCAAAACAATTGTCCTTCAGTCATGACTCATCTCTCTATTAATGAAGATAACCTAAGTACTTACATAAATAATCTGCAATGTATGTCTCCTTGTGTATGTTAAATGTACCTTGTATTTCTATTTATGTATAGGAATTAATATGCATATATGTGCTATGGCCCATATACGTAAATATGTATTCAGTTTGACACATCATAAAAACTTGTTTGATTTATTTGGACCGCCAAAATCTTCGAAACGTATTCTCGGAATCATGAAATATATCTTGCCATTCAAGGTTCTGAAAATCACAAATAATCTTCTCAATTTATCAATTGCTAACCTAATGTAGCCTCCTTGATGCTCCTTCTGTATCATTCCACTCTGCCTTCAAGCTACTCCTTTATCGGCTCTATTTCTGACAATCGACTAGGTATTTTAGAAGAGGGTACATTTTAAGCTGTATATTCTCGTTTGGTCTGACAGGTTATTTTGGCCCATTAGTGAAGTTCATATATATTTCTTTCTTTTTCCGAGTAGAAATTAATGATATGATTTGTTTATCCATGCTTGAGGCGAGTAGCCTTGAATAGTAAATAACATGACCCTGGTTTTACCTAGAGGAAGCTAGATTTATCGACAAACATATCACTCTTCACAAAATGAATAACTGACTCTCTAGTCCATATGGAGAGTCTGAAATTAGCATAATATCTTATTTGTATAAAATTTATGCCAGGGATGTACACTATACTCCCAGTCTCTCTACGTCATTAGATATATCATGAGCAGGCGTGCTTGTTTCATCTCAATAGAACTAACCACTACAGCGGGGATCCTATTGGGAGTAAGGCGCATCAATTACCCATGGCATTTCTGTAGGCAATGGACCTAGGTCATGGTCAATGCAATGCGGACTTGGTAAAGAAACTCTTTTGTGCTCTACTGTCTTCAATAATGGCTGCATGGGTCAGTATTGTATCTTTGTAAAGATGTGCAGAAGCGGGGTGTAAGGACCTACTGAGTGTGGTTAAAACTGCTTTCACTGCTGCATTATATCGGTCTTTGTAAAGATGTGCAGAAGCGGAGTGCATGCATATATAACATGCAATAAAGGGTTTTGTAAACCATTGCGATCTTTGATGGAATTGATCGTTTGCATTTGTCATCATAGGTAGACTAAAAAATGTAAACCACTAGGATTTAAGCATACATATTCGTGAAACCATCTCTATTGCATTTGTGCATGTGCTGTGAGCATGCTTCTGAGAACACTTCTTATGAATGGGTTCGTGTGCGATGACCTTCATAATCATAGCAACTTGGTCTGTAGGGCTTTGTTATCTAGGATAATGGTACAGTGGAAAATAGGCTGTCTTGACCTTCAAAAGTTAAAAATGTGATCTCCTGACGAGATGGGTATGGTTTAATGTGAGTATATACCACACAGCCGTAATATATAGTCATCAACCATCTCTCTATTTAAGTGGTATCCAGTATTTCTTGGCATTTTCTTGCCGTAATACTCTGAGGATCTATCTTCTACCCTGAAACATATAAGTGCATGGTTTGACAATGCAATGACTTTACCAGAGATGGTATCTTACTTCAAGTGTTGAGGTTAGAGAACCCAGTACAGGGTCTATTGTGCAATAAATGGTTGCTGTTAACTATCATGAGTCGTCTGTCTTTGATGTGCCTTTACTCCATTTACAGCTATCTCTTCTGTTGCAATTTCTCCGTATATAGCCTTTCTACAAAATATTGTTGCTTTTTCATTTCATTCTGTGTGTTGATTGTTGTTTATTCATTCCCATTATGTTGATTTCTCCTACTTGTAGTATACTTTGTGTATAGTTGTGAATCTTATGACACCTTCATGTAATACCAAATAAGGTGGTTCTACAGGTCTAACCCTTGAATGCTCTGAGGATGGATGCTATGGTGCCCCTCTTTTGTGTGGTTGAGGATGGATAGATTTTCCCACTTGTATCTGTGTATATTTAGAAGTTAGCTGCCCATGCATTGATATATTTTTATGTACACGACAATGTCTGTCTCTGAAGGTCTCCTCAATGTATCATGCATCTTCAAATGAAGGTTCATTACAATTCCATACATTCATGTTTAGCGTTCCCTTGGCCAAACACCATCATACAGATGTCTACTGAGTAATGATAAATCTACTCTCTCATAGACCATACACCAGAGTGAGGGAGGGAGGGATTAAGAGGACAACAGAGAGGAAGAGACTAACTGCGTTTTACAATAGTATCTATGTGATAGGACATCTATACCTTGCGAATTGGTTCGTGGATATCTTGATTATGCACCACATGCTTGGAATGTGATTGTACTTAATAAGGAAAATGCAAGAGTCCGAATGCTGGTAGATGCTTGCCGTCCCCTTGATATCCGGGAGGAAAATGATTCAGAGTACTTTTGCAGGTATGTCTAGTAGTCTGTGTTTCTGAATTATGTTGATTTTTATGTATTGTAAATTACATCAGATGTATATAGTTACAGAATTTTGCTTGCATTTGATATATCTGAGTGATCTTTTATATTTTCTCCTGAAACATCTTTGGTGCAAATGAAGATTGGTTTTTCCTTTTAACGTTTTTTTGAGGCAGTCGAACAAATTATGTGGCTAAGGATGGTGATGGGATTCAAGTTAAAATATTCCAGTCATTCTTTATATGGGTTATTTGCATCCTATAAAATCATCCCACAGTTTCTGATGTACTGTGTAGATATGAGTAAGACACTTCTTTATAAGAACTCAGGGTCATAATGAATTTCCACATGTCTGGATAGTGTGCTCTATCTAGAACACAATTCTTATGGTACTCTGACTCAGATATCTAGGTAGCAAATAGAAATAACCCCAGTCACTATCGTTCAATGAATGTTTTAGTAACAACCAATGAATAGGTCAATAGATTGTTTTGAACAGAATTAAATTTGAACGTCTTTTGTTACAGTATCCATTTTATCTTCCTTTGTAAACAGTGGCTTAAGAGAACGGAGCAAACTGCATGAACTTTTTAAGTGCAATAATGACATCTGTTGCTACCTTCAATTTACATTGCATTGCAATAGCTTTCCATCTGGATTTTCTGGCCGATATTCACAACATCACTAAATAATATCAAACAAATGGATTTGTGGTATTTGTCTACCCTGCCATTTATAAGGTCTCCCTCTATGAGGAACTTACTAATTTGTCATATCTAATCAACTCTTTTTTTGGCTTAAACATTGATGTGTCTGGTTCTGGGCCTTGGATGCCGTTGTGATGAACTTCTGTGCTTCCCATTTGTAGATTGCTGAAGCAAGAGCCACATTACATTGCAGAGGAAAATGTTAATCCTAAGCTTAGCCTCTTTTCTTTCTCTCCTTGAGTGATCTAGGACTGCGTTAGATTTTTGCAAGTAAAAGATAACAATTGGCAATGGTTTGGTATTGTTTGAGAGTGTCAAACTCAAAACTGTTTATGAAATTTGAAACTTAAAACCTGAGCGACTGAACCACGAAACTGTGTAAACCAAATCGTTACAAAGAATCCATATTCAAACCAAATAGTTTTAGAACTTTTTAAATTCTTAGAACTGTGGTTTCATGGTTCGGTTTTGGTTTCAAAGTTAGGTCAAAACTCAAATTTCAAAATTTAGTTTTAAAATTGTCGATATTTTAATTTCTTTTTTCAAAATTGTAAAGATTTTTCCTAAAATGTTAGAATTAGGGTTAAAAACTAAAAGGCCGTTCAAAAAAATAATCACCCTAAAACCTAAGCTGTTAAACCGTTTAAACCACGATTTCAAACCATTTAAACCAGAAATGATAAAGCTGATAAAGGCTCTAACTGAATGAACTAACCATTGACACCCCGAACCGTTTACAAAACTTGAACTTGAACCAAACCGAACTGAACCATTTAAAAAGCTAACTCATTAAGCTGTGGTTTTGTGGTTTGGTTTGGTTCAAACTGAAGCATTGCCGATTGCTAGTAAAAGACTAAGGATGAAATGACCATGGAATTAGAATTAGTATTTTTTATCGTCCATAAAGAGGCCAAATTTGATCTATGGAACCAGAGTATACATGTGTTCTTGATATGTGTCTCCTACATGGAATGAATGTAGTGGAGATTTTCTCACCCTGAAGTTGAGATCCCAAGTCTATTCTGTGTATATGAATAAGTCATCATATGGAGAATTGTTGCTTGACACTGCTATAGAGAACTTATTTACTATATCATTCAATTGTTAAGGACTCTCAATCATGCCATGTTTTCTACTAGTGTTTTTGAATACTCCAGATTTTTTTTAGATTGCTATTAATTCCTTAATTTTCTTTGATTTTAGATATATTCCTTTTCGACGATTTCTTTTGCCTCTTGGGGAGAATGAGAATTTAGAAGTGGCTCAAAGTGAGAAACTCATGCCATTGCTTCTTGATGAGATTGGGTCTGGTGCATCTGGTTCTGTAGTACGAAAGTGCTCATTGGGAACAATCACAGTTGCTGCAAAGGTGAGAACTTCAATGAGTTATCAAAATCTACTCCAATATTTTATGCATTAAAAAGTTATGGAAACCATGCCCATGATCTTAGGTGCATTTGGT
>NW_028231090.1:0-18345 GCF_043228905.1 Azolla caroliniana | reverse complement strand
AATCAGAAGGAAAAAGAATAAAGAAGTTGCTGATTTAGGTTTAATTCTATGCTTGAAAAACATTATGTTAGATTTATGTGTCAAAGCAAGTATTGTATGTGGCATATCTTTTACTAGGCAACCACGTATCAGCCAGCTTGTGGGTAGATGACAGTTTGGATAGCTATATGTCTGGTCTTTTATATCGCCATGATACCCTAGGTGTATGTTTGACACTACAACTACCCAAAATATGCAACACTAGATAGTAAAACAATATTATACATACAACCTATATGCTGACATTATGGCATCCAGCATGTAAGTATTAAAAAGAAAACATACAGTTAACATGGCTGTATTTCGATTCCACCGCATCAAAATACGCAAGTATATCCATCCATTCTCATCAATATTTGGGTGGGGATCTCCCTCATCAAATGTTACCTAATCAAATAACACAATAAACAATAGTGGACAAACACAAAATAAGAGAATAAGTTGGCAATAAAAAGTTCATGAAAATGGTTCTAACTAAAAAGACAACTTGCGAAACATCAAAGAAAATAGGAGCAACAGCCTTCTAGCATCTCTTCAGTTCCCACCGATCTATGGACTCTTTGATGAGCCTGACATCCAGGCCATCTGATCTTACATCGATGAAAATATTGGAAAAACGATGCTACATTCACAATTTTAAGTCTTGCATTGGGGTGCTGTCCTATTTGTCCAGAAGGATGGATCTCTATGAGTACATGGCGACAACCAGGGACTCTGATTGACAAGCCATCTGAAACCAGCATCCACGACACTCGATCCACAACTTTCTCAATAGTCTTCAAAAAGGAAAGATTTCTACGATGATCAGCCTTCCTTAATGGTGCCCACAATCTAGTCCACATCAAGTCTGGAGGCAACAGGAAGACTGTGTTCCACATATTGTATGGGCATTTCAAGTACATGGTCACGTCTTTCAGTCTAACAAATATACCAGCCATTTTTGAGCATATGATAAGCAGCATATTTCAGAAATTCATAGATCAGTTCATGGTGTACCTGACCTACACAATGTATTGATCTTCTTCCAGATTCAGGAGGATCACACAACAAACATGTCCATTCATGCTCCCCCTTAGAGGATCACCATAAACAAACTCAAGGCATTGACAATCCACGAGCGGGTTGCTCCAACACACGTAAAGGATGTTCAATCATTCTTCGGCTATGCAAACTTCTATCAACATTTCAACTGGGACTACTCAACAATCATAATGCCTTTGATTAATGATTGCAATTTCCAAGGGAATTCCAAAACCCACCTCCTATTTGAGATTTTCAAGAAAGCTTTCACATCCACCAAGATCACCCTCTATCTTGATTCAATGCCACCCTTAATATAATCCTACCCGACCAGATTACAGAGGTATTCTGAACCCTGTTGAGTTCTAATCCCAGATATTTACTCTGAGGAGATCAATAATTCATTGTATGGTAAAGAGTTAACTACCATCACCACCTGATAATTAAGTCGTCAGTGCTTGCTCATCTAGCTTCCTAATGTATCAATGACCTCAATGGAATATCCACACTACGTTTATGAAAGAAGAAGAAGAGAGAACTTGCAACAATCCATCGGAACAGGACTCAGGTATCAACAGATCTTCTTTCATATTTATATAAATGAAATACAATCAAACAAAAGGGAATCACTCATCAATCAATATGCTTACCTATGTTGCAATCCACAATTACTCTGTGCCTGCCTATTCCTTCATGCATTTATTGTTCAACAAATTAAACATTACTAAAATTAAAATTTAAAACATTAAAACAATAGGAGCTGAAATTTTAGTTGTCCATGCACCTGAATTTAGAGAGGAAGAAAAGACTGATCTTTTGGGAGACCCTGATGTTGATAAGTGAGTTGATTTAGTGTTTGTATAATCCCAATGAACACTCATACTTGTATGGTTAAAATGCTTGTCTAGGACTTGTACAGCTCATCTCACTCAATACTTGTTTGCTGCAATTATTCTCACGCGCATGGGTCCAAATGCATGCTTATTACTCAAAGTGATTCTGGTCATTGTAAGCTTTTGATTTAACTAACCAGAAAAATAAGAGTTGAATGGTAAATAAATAGATATAACCAGAAACAAACAAAAAACACAAGTCAAATGACCTAAACATTACACAACAATACTAATCACATGCAGATAATATAATAGAAACAAACTAGATAATTACATAAATAGCTCTCGATCAGTTAATCGAACGAACAAAGCAAAATGTAGCTCATCGAAATGTAACACGTAAAAGATGGAAATAAAAATAAAAATACCTGGGGAGGCGCATTAGGGTAATTTACAGAAAAGCCTAGAGTTTGTTAGGTAACAAAAAAAACACGCCCAACCCTTATTTTTTTCACTGTAGAGACGACCACAGAAGAAATTAAAACTGAAAACTCATTTCTGAACAACCAAGCAGAGGACAAATGAACACCAAATCATCATGATGTTCCTGACTGTGCCAAGCCCATCATCTCTCTCTCTCGATCGATCGTTCGATGCCTCCGGCGACGGCTTCGTAGATTCTGACTGTGCGATTCTATCGACGACTCTGTCTCTGGGATCTCTGCACATCTCTGCGCTGACAACCAGAGAGAGAGAGAGAGAGAGAGAGAGAGAGAGAGAGAGATCCCTGATCCCAAAACCCTAATTCTTTAATCTTCAATTTAATCGGATGGCTATGTTGGTGCCACAAAGAAGAAGATTAATGACCTTTCGAAGAGCAAGATCAATATTTCGTATTCCCAAAGGTTCACAAATTCTTAACCTTTGATTTAATCAGATGGCTATGTTGGTGCCACAAAGAAAATTAATGACCTTTCGATGAGCAAGTTCAATATTTCGTATTCCGAAAGGTTATACTTTTATTTGGGATAAGTTGTAAGAATTAGTATCTTCGTATGAGCCGATTCCTGATTTAAGATGGGGGGATTTGAAGAGCTTGATTGGACGTTTGTTGTAAATAAGAGATTGACTATGACCTCAACAAATGATGCTCATCACAAGTTGATTGACAAACATAAGTGGATGGAAGAAAGGGTTATGAAGATATGGGGTTTTCGTAAGCCCATTACCTAGTGGTGGTTTCATGTGATCAAGCCAGGTTGGTGGTCACGATTGATTCTATGAGCTAAGGTATTCATTTGGATAGTAATGGTTGGAGCTTTACCATTGGGAGATGCATTAAAAAAAAGAAACATATTTACAGGAGTGTGTTTTGTTTGTTCGGTGGAATTGGAGCATAGTAGACATCGATTTCTTTCATGCACGATGGCTATAGGTTCGTTTGGAGGTGTATCAATTTAGTGTGTATGTCTCTAACAAGAGTAAGACTATCTTCCTTCAGTTCGGTTTTTGCACATATGAAGATCAATGAACCAATGCGTCATTTCCAAATTATTTTTAAGGTCTTGAGGTATCGAGGGTGCTATGGTTCAATTGGAATATGCGGAAGGCCTTCATTTTTTATTCTCAAATTGAAGTGAGAAAATATGTTGTAAAAGTTAAAAAGACTTCTTTTGTGGCAATTGACAGTGCTAGAGAAGTCGCGAAATCTCAACCATGAAGTGAGAGAACTCTGCAAGGACACATATCATCATATTCGCCATTTGAATTGGTGTGTAGGGTGGCATTGAGGTTGGAGTCGTAGTAGTTTTTAGATCCCTAGAAGATTTCTATACTTTGTAGTAAGTTAGTCATGGTGGTGTTATTTTCTTTCGTAATCAAAGCCATTATTTATGGAGAGAGAGAGAGAGAGAGAGAGAATTCGGTTCGGTTCGATTCAAGTCAGTTGGTTTGGGTTGAGCCAAGTCGGATCATGTCAAGTTGAGTCTCCAATTGGATTTGAAATGCTCTACACTAGAGGTATGGCCCAAGCCTAATATCATCCCCTCCCCCACCTCTAGTACAACGAAAGTCAAGCATTTCCACATATGTAATATGCATCGAGTGGATCTGCAAGACATGATTATTGGGGACACAAACTAGTCATTGTGATCAAAACGAGGGTGTTGTCACAACCCCTCCTCCCCCCCATCGCACCAAAACTTTTAATTGTTCCTTGCATCATAATGTCAAGAGTTTGGCCCATGAGTCAATTGTTATGTATATAATCGAACAAACAACAAAGGTATATTTTCAAGTCATGTTGTGGATCACTATGTATTTACGTAGATAAACAAGGAAGGCAAATACAAATTATGAGACCAATAAACTGGAATGTTTTCTTGCAATGTGCATGGTGTTGAGGAAAAGTGGATTATTATGATCCATCCATATTGGCTCTCCCTCATCTTTTTAATGTTGATCATGTATCCATTCTTTGCCCTCCATTTCATGTCTTATTGTGACCTGAAAGCAAAAAGAAATATATGTTTTTTTTTTGCTTCCACATTTTAACCCTATTATTATGAACAAATTACATTAGTCTTGATTTTCTATGAAACGAGTTTCTCCCTTTTAGGGTTTGACTTATTTATCTTGTGAGCTTGTAGACTAGAGTGATTTGATGAAGGGATTGAATTGTATGCACGTCTACATACCTCCTTCCCCCCACAGTGCTCACAATATAGTAGACTAGTTGTAAGTTTCCTACCACCAACCAAACCCTTAGGTAGGATGAACACCTCCTCAAATACCTTAGCGATGTTCGATTAACAATTTTTATGCCACATTCTTTGCAACGTACATTGTCCTCTTGGAGTTGACAAGTGAATCAGGGAGGATGCCCTACATCTTTGACGAAGGCTCATTAGAGTTTCATAAACTAAGGGAATCAACCGTTTATTTTAGTAAATGGTCGATTCCCTTATTCAACACATCACTAACTTCTTCCATAGGCATGCATATTAATAAACTTGATGAGTGTTAAGTACCAATCAATCACTTGATGTCTGAAGGCAAAGATAGGGTCGAGGGGAAACTCACAAAACAAGAGAAGAAGTCCTAGGCTAAAGACATAAATACCAATTTGTGGAAGGTATATAAAAGCAAAAGATAAGATTTCTCTTCCTCTTTCACTTTTCATCTTGGAGCTACAACTCTCTCTCTCTCTCTATTGTAATTAGCTTACCCTAGTGGTAAGTCGTTTACACTATAAGCACTACATCTTGGGTTTAAAACCTAACTTTCTCACCTGTCTATTATCTCTTATTTCAAAAGATGCCTCTATGGAACGTAGGGGTTGAACCCATCACCACCTGGTCTCCATTGGGCAACCTTACCAACTGAGCTACATCGATTATTATTCTATATAACACACAGACACACCAAATCTTGACCTCTTCTTCAACCCAAAGTTCAAATGTTAAGCTTTTATCCACAATATAACGAACCAATGAGGTATTCCCCATATTAACTTAAGTAGGTAAGATACCAACCAAACTTAATAATGAAGTAGTAGGTTGTGTGTTAAGTGCATGTCATTTGTTTCCCTTCATATTCTTTTTTGACAAGGTTGACCTGGAATTGCTACCAAACGGGTAAATTTAAGCGTATTGAAAAGGGGGCAAGGGACAATGACCTTCCAACCACCAAAATGTGAAATGGCCTAAATAGTATAGACTACAAAGGTCACATTTGATAACTTTTTGAACATCTTCTTCACTTCTATCCATAGAGATGAGAGCACTTTTAGACCTTAACGTCATAAAGTGTAATCAAAGCTTGTGTGTGAACTCACATTCCTTGGCAGGTATGTGTGTGCATGTGTGTGTGTGTGTGCTACTTATCCAATAGCAAACACCCTAGTCATGTTGCCGAAGGCTAAAGGGGGTTGAGATTGTAGGGGGATTTTATTGATATAGAGATTTCTACCTTAATGTGATAAGAGAGATGAAAAACCATTTAGTAAAAAAATGTGTTTCCAATACATCATGTCGAATATGCCTATTACCAACATCACAAAACCAATTTTTCTTTACTCGCCCACTAAGGACAAAAGGTTTGAATTGTTCCTACAACCCAACAAACTCTTGAAGACTTAGCTCCTAGACACACATGGATTGGCTCTTTCACCTTGACAAGTAATGTCTCATTCAATATGCTGAAATAACAACCTCGACCAAACACTCACTCCTAGACACACATGCCCATCAAGAGGTGTGTGTTTGCACACAAGGTATTTGGTTGGGCTTGTTATTTTAGCATATTTAACAAGACATAAAAAGTTAGTGAGAAAGAACTAATCCACATGAGATTATGACAATGCTTGAACTAAGCCTTCAAGAGCTTCTAAGATTGTAGGAACAATTCCAATTGTTTGACCTTGGCGGGTGAGTAGAGAAAAAACTAATTTTGTGATGGTATTTAGACATGACATATTGGAAACATATATTTTTAGACAAAGCTTTTTCCATCATTGACTTTACTACAAGAGATGCCTCGACCTAGCAGGATTGATAACACTACCCCCTAGTTGCCGTATTATATGAAGACTACACAAGTTTGAGATTGTGAGGTATTTGATTAATAGATAACTTTATATGACAAAATGTTGAAATAACCACAAAACATATCGACATTTGTAGTCTTGTACATTATTTATGACCATTCAAACTATAGTTGTTAGAATGTCCTTATCCCTTGGCCCTTTCCCTTACATTTAGATATGTTCCTTTGGTAGGTTAATGTCAATGTCAACCCTTGTTGGAAACATACAACATATATTTAACACACACACACATGGGTCCCCTTTGAAAAAAAGGCTTCGTGGAAATTTCCATGAAGTGAAAAGTATGTTTGACGTGTTGCTACCCATTAATGTAGTAACAAGTGACACAAAGCTGAGCACGAAGTAGAGCTTCACGTGTTGCCATAGCTACTCCTACATGAACTACTAATGAACAACAAACAACATAGAACATCACGCTTCACGAGATCACCTAAGGCCAAGCAAACAATGTGGGCGTCGACCCAATGCAAGAGGTGTCAAACATCACTCTGCAACCTTCAACATTTTCATTTAATTACTTATATATGCCATTACATAAGACAAACTATATTGACATACGATTACTATAGACCATTATACATTTGTCCACATACCCAGATTAACATACACACTTTTTATTACTCGTCTCCACTCTTTTACACACCGACTACACATACATGTATGGAGATGTACAAAATTAAACATGAGTAGACTCACATACTCATATGCATATGCATGCAATCCTTTCTATGCATGCATCTGCATGTATATACATATACAATCACAATATATATATGTACCATACACACACAAACATTCATGCACATACACATCTATAACCACCTACACAAGTACATATCACATTATTTAACCATACTCAAATTTGGATATACCCATCATGTCACACCAATAGGTTGACATTCTTGAAAGGGAAGGAAATCAAAGTATCTTATTAGCGCCAACATCTACCCTTTCTGACTACCATGACAACCTTTCTCACTTTAGATTAGAGCTAATTTTAATTTATCTCTCCCAATTTCATTGATATTGAATGATGATGCAAACAAGAATTTTGAGTTTCCCAATACTTGCCAATTTAAACAAGGCCTTGCATTTAAATAAAGAAATATTCATGGCAATAATTACATATTAAAACCGTAGTATATAGAATTGTGACAATTAATGAAACCATGTCATGTTCATAATTTTGCCCATGCCATTTGTATTGCATTGCCAATGTTTGAAGAAATTTTTAGTGATAAACCGTTATTTTATCCCTGAAAACTTCCATTCAAAATTGTTCATTAGGCATGCCTCGTCATTGTTTGAACTAATTGCTCATTTAAATATTCATCATTATCCTTGAATGTCAAGACAATTGATATCGTTTTTAACAAGCTTTGTTTGTTGGTGTGCACCTTATTATCAAAACATGTCAATCCAACTCAATTATAACATCATACCTTATTACTAGCACATTAACTGATTATTCATTTGATTAAATTATTTGATGAATTATATTTGCCAACATTTAATGTTGTCAAGTTACATTGGTAGTAACGAGTTGTTAAAACCCATTTTTATTGAAATTGCTTGCACTTAAATTTGTTCATTCTTGATGGTTTTGGCTTTTATCAAACTTTGCATCTAAATTTGTTTGTTCTTGATGGTTTGGTTTTGCATCTACTAATAGCATTTATAAGACTTTAAAAATATGTTCATACCTCAAGATTTGGGGGGTTTCAACTTGGATGCCAACCGCCTCTATTATAATAATGCATCATACTAAAAACCCTAGAAAAAACAAGATACTAAGAAGATCTCGAATAATGCATCATATTAAAAACCCTAGAAAAAACAAGATACTAAGAAGTACTCGAATCATGAATCATACTAAAAACCCTAGAAAAACAAGATACCAACATGGTTTGTAGAGTCAACTGGATAGTGGAGCGTATGTCGGATCAAATAAGATCTCTTTGGTCATGACTCATTACTAATAGATGGCAATGAGACTAGACTAGAAACCAATGAGTCCACACTTAATCTAGCCATAGTTACAAGAACCCCATCCATCCTACTAGAGAACCGGCCCCCCCAAAAAAATGATTTTAACTTAAATAGGAAGGACAATATTCCAATTTATACATATGTACATATATGATATATGTATAGAAGAGTCTTGAATTTGTTTTGACTCAAGTACAAAAAGAAAACCTTATTGTTTGTTATTAACTCCTGCCGCTGTCTCTCTGTTACAAAAAACAAGAGCCAGAGAGAATGAATATCTATCTACTCTAGGGTTTTGTTAACCAGAAAAAAAGAAAGAAAGAAAACCCTAGAAACAGAAAGGATCACAGAGAAGCACAGTAACAGAAAGGAACCCTAGAATTACTGCTTTTCTCAACAGGATGAAGCGACACCATACCTGGCACATATACATACATATGTATATAATTCTCCTCCCTAGAGTCCTACCACCAGTTCATCCTTCCGATATCCCTGCCCATTGTTTGAGAGATCAGAGATACACAACCAGCAGAGACAACCAAAGACCACAAGAGAATGGCGAGGACTGTCGGCAATATATAGCTCAGAATAACAGCATAGACCACAACGATCGCAAAGATACTGGAATTATCGAGGCGCATCTTGTCTCTGTTATATGAAGCTTCTGTCTTAGCGGGAGGGATTTATCTCTGTGTCTGTATCCCTGACCTGGCGCACAGAGAGAGAGAGAGAGAGAGAGTAATGAATGCTCTGTTCCCTCCCAAGCTTTTAGATCCATGGTCCCATGGAGACCAGAAAGAGTGAATGGAGGAAGGAGTCAAGGGTCTTCTGGGTCAATCATGACTCATGAATGGACCAAAGACTAGGTCATGACTCATGAATGGACAAAGACTAGGTCAAATCCCTCCTAGTATGTATGTACACATTGGTAATACGCACTCGAGTTCACGTTCATATTCGTAGATCTTTGGCCATTGTCGGGGGTGGGCTGCGACTTCTCTTCATGATTGAGCTTGATTTCACGTTCAATATTCGTAGATCTTGTCAAATATATGTATCTATATACATATATATAGAGAGAGTCCTAGCCCACCCCCGATAATGCCAAAAGTGGACCACCATTGCGTAATAGGTGTAAAAGTTGAATTGTGATGTGACAAGATTACTATGATGAGCATGTATACCTTGCTCTATTATGTGGCCCACAAGACTCAAAGTGAAAATCGATTTTCTTATAGTATGTTATGTGTAGACTTAAAGAGTCGCAAGTGGATTGCTTATGAGGAGTGTTAAAAACATATATATATAGTTGTTGGTCTGATATATGACCCACGAGACATGAGAAAAGAAAAGCATGCTCATGTTGTAGAGATGAGTATGTGCAAAACCTCATAAGAAAATATACGAGTAGCCCATGAGCCCAAAAGTGACATATTTTCATGAGCACGAAGTCGAGAAAAGTGGATTATTATGATCCATACATGACTACATGGTACACCCTTACTCCCATCCATATGTTGAGGAGAGAGTAGATTATAATGATTCATCCATAACCACATGCTCGCTTCCATCCATATAATGGTACCCAAAATTTCCATTCTCCATCGTCACTTCATCTCTTATTGTAATTTAAAAGTAATTAGCAATATATAGTTTTCTTTCCATTTCACTATCTTACCGTAGTATGGTCGACCAACTATTATAATCTCAAATTTCCACAAAACCAAACTTCTCTATTCTAGGGTTGTATTTATTTAATATCATGTGAGCTTCTCAAATGCATGAATCCAATGCTAGGTTCAAGCTACATGCAAATAACCACATAATTTTGAGGGTTAACATGCATGTAGTGGGAGTATTGTGATGATCATCATTATGTTGTTACACTAGGTCAATCAAATGTATATTGGTTGGGTCCTTCTTGATCTAATCAATTATATTCAAAGATATGTGTGTCCAAGTAGTAAGGAGATTGTACAATGAATTTAAACTGTCAAATCAATTCTAAGTGGTTGGTGTTAAGGTATACAACAAATTGGAGGGAATGAGATTCTCGAACCATTGGAAGTTCTATATCAAAGACTATGCATGTTGAGCATGTGCCTCTTCTAGACAAAACAGAGGCAAGGGTATAAGGACACTAATAGAATTAGTCATGGGTGAGCACACAAAGTTGACAGGTAGTAACAAAGGGAGGTCTGTCTCTAGGGGGCATGGGGGAATGTTTTATGACCTACTAAAGAAGTGGTATCAAAGTCAAATGGAAGGTTAGTGTTGGAATCACGAACTTTAAGAAATTATCGCTCATTTCTATTACTCTGATTTGAGGGACCGATACGTTGTGGTTTGCCAAGGGTTAGTTGTCATGGTTGTACAATGATGTGGTTGCCAAGGGTTTGCCGTGTTGGCTAGCAGAATTGGTCGTAATCTTTCAAGCTTGATTACCAATCTGGGGAAATGAATTCTCATGTGGAGGAGAGTGAAATGCCCCTGTTGAGATATCAAGCTCAACTTAGTTTAGTCGTTTAGTCAACACGCGTAACTTAGTATTTACCTAGATAGAATCTAGTTAGTGTGTTGACCTTAAAGCCTTAAATAAGATTTTGTACTTGAGTGGGATACATTGTAGATCCTCCACTCCCATGTTCTTTTAATATAGGACTTACACGATTGTACCTATATTCTACTCACACATGTGCACCTTTGCACATGAGATGTATATATATATATATATTATACCTCATTGTGGGTATTTTTGTATTTTGATGATGAGGTATAATAGTGTTAACTTCCTCTCTCTCTTCCTCTCACACACATACACACACATATCACTTAATCTTCCACTTAACTTAATCATATAATTAGGTACTAATTAACCCTTGCTTAATTACCTAATTCTT
The DNA here is from genome assembly GCF_043228905.1 of Azolla caroliniana. Taxonomy (NCBI): domain Eukaryota; kingdom Viridiplantae; phylum Streptophyta; class Polypodiopsida; order Salviniales; family Salviniaceae; genus Azolla; species Azolla caroliniana. The sequence goes on along the minus strand of NW_028231090.1, from coordinate 6,958 downwards.
AACAACCCCTAACACATTGACGATCACCAATTGACAATTATCGAGACAAGACCTACACAGATGTCAACAAGGACACACATTGGATTGGAGTTCATGCGACACACAATTGTAGGTTACATAGCGGAACACTATAATTAGTACTTGATGCAACACACTTATAAGAAGAGGAAGGGAGAACAACATAAATTTAGAGAAACCAAAGAAGATTAATGAGTGCATAACTTGTAGGAGCAACGTGCCACTAATAACAGTGGATTATGAAGGGTTATCTCACGGTTTGCGCTCTTTGTGTCTCGCTCCATTCTTCTTTGCACAAAATCTATTCACACTTCTTAGCTTGTGACAACCTAAACAATACAACTTATTTAGAGGTGGGGAGATGTGTTTTTCCCTTGTTGAAAGTCACGCTTTGCTTTAAAGTCATTTCTAGGGTTATATCCATTTGCTTTAAAATCATTTGAATGGTTATATCCCCTTTTCCCAAGAATCTAATCTACAACTATCATGCTATACTATGGTGTTGACGAAGTCATTTTTAAATTTCTAAAATTAAACCTAAACTTATTTATTAATTTCCGTGATTGTTAATTAATTCTATTATAATCCCCTCTTTCATGCATCTCTTAGTCCAAAGCCCTAAATTTTACACTAAACCACACATAGATCCACCACATTATTGTGGAACAATGCTCTCATTAGATATGTGTGCTTGTTATGAATCACAACATCATATGCTGACCTCTATACCGTAATGCTTTGCTTAAGTTTACGTTGAATATGGAAAATAGAGGATGCTTCGTCATTGTAAATGTGGTGATATATTGGATGCATGTAAAGTTGTCAAGGATTAGATGACCCAAAGGTGGTATCTGGATATGTTGAATATGAACATGATGAGGAAGATTGATTTGCTTTGAGCATATGCAAATTCATGGTATGTTTCAACTATTGAGGAAGTGCTCAATCAAGTCTATCAAACAAAGGATTCATGGCTATCCATTGTCTTACACAAAACAGGTTGGGGAAGGATAATCACCGACTTTCCATCATTTTGTGTTTTATAGCTGATATGCTTTTTAAAACTAATGGAAGGATATGTTTTCTATAATAAAAAAACTTATTCTCTATAGCGAAAACACACCCAACATGCCATGTGCTCTAGATAAAGTGCATGTCTTCACATTAAACCCTTCTTCTAGAAAGATTGCTTACTTTCCTATCATTTCCATGCTCTAACAAGTGCACATATTTACAACACATCATTGATGTTTGTATGGTAAAGATAATGTATCTACCACTCATTTACATGCTCTAGCAAACAATGTGTTTACTTCACTACATACACTCGTGCTCTAACCAATATCACAATGTTTCAAGGACACCTACATTGCCAAATTGTTTTCACCACCTAATTTTTGAAGTCTCATTCCTTAAAATTTTCCTCATTAGATCTACCTCATCATTGATTGATCACTATCCACAATAGCATATTTGTTTATTCTTGAAAGTTGATAGTTTAGTTTCAAAGGTGTTTTTTGAACTGAAATTAGTTCTCTCTTTATGGTTTTGACTATAGATGATGGGGCTTCTATCATACGTTCATTGTTGACTGTGTTGTTTCAATTGCAAGTGTTTTTTGCACTTAAATTTGTTCATTAATCATGATTTATTGTTGGTTTCAACTGGGATCCACCATTATTATATTAATGCATATCATATTCAAAGTCCTTAAACAAAAAAATACTAAGAAGCCTCCAAATCTTGCTAACATTATTGTAAAGGCAAATAAAAAATTGGAACTGATCATGCCGTATGATATGATCAAATGAGTTCCTCTCATCATGCCATAGTTATTGAGAACATCACCCTACTAGAGAACCAACGTCAATTAAGGATTAGTTAAGGATAATCAAACTTATATATACAGAAAAATATATACAAGTCTAGAGATAAATTGATTAGCGTGGTTATTTATGCTCAGCAAGAAGTAAAAACCTTACTGTTAACTCATGCACTTCCTTCAACCCGCATGGTTTGGCTAATTGAGGTTCAGACACCAACTAGAGAGCATATCGCAATCAACACCTAGCCACCATTTTTCACAAGGAAAAAGAATTAAAAGGTTGATGATTCAGATATAGTTCTATGTTTGAAAAACATTATGCTACGTTTTATGTGTTGAAGCATATTTTGTATGTGGCAGATAAGAGTTTGGATAGCTATTGTCTTTTATATCACCGTGAAACCCTAGGTGTATGTCAAGATATGCTGTACTACACAGTAAAACAATATTATAAATACCACCTATATGGAAAAAACAATATGGCCTTGGGCATATAAGTGACAAAAAGAGAACGTACAACTGACATGGTTGTCTCCGGATGCCATTACCTCAAAATACCCAAGTTTAGCCGTCCATTTCTATCAACATTTCTACCAATGTTTGGGTGGGAAGCTCCTCCCACAAATGTTACCTAATCAAATAATAGAACACAGTATAAGTAACTAACATCATTATGGCAATGGTTAAAATTTAAAATACAACTAGCAAAAAATCAATTGTCCCATCAAACTCAAAGAAGAAGCATCTCCTTATAGGAACTGATCTACAAACTCTTTGAGCTCGAGGTCCAAGCCCTCTGGTTTTACATTGATGAGATCTTGGGAATCGCTTCATTTGCCATTCCAAGTTTCCCATTGCGTTGACACCTATCCTATTTGTTGAGAAGAACAGATCCCTATCACCAAGTGTCAATGATCAGGGACTCAATTGAACAATCATCTGAAACCAATACCCACAACACTTGATCCACACACACGTTTCTCAATCTTCTTTGATTGGTGATGATTTTTTCCAACAACATCAATTTTCGTGGTGTCTACAATGAACCCCACATCAAGCCTGGAGATGAGAGGAAGACCGTGTTGCACACATAGTACGGGCAGCTGTTTACCACATTCACATATTTCAGGAATTCATGGAAAGTTCTTCATGAGGTGCCTAGCAACACAATGAACTTCTCACAGACTCAATAGAACCACAGTCACCATCTCGTTCTCCACTTAAGAGGATCACCATAAAAAGAGAATTCCTTAGCAGACGACAGTGGTAACTGGAACCCTGTTAAGTTCTACTCAGAGAAATTTACCCTTATACAGGCCAACCATTCAATATATATGATAAGAAGTTGCCTAATATCATTTCCATCTTTGAGGAATGGCATTCTTACTTGGTGGAGGTGGTGACCGTAAAAACATTTTGCATCTCACCACCCCCTGTTCCCTGATGCATTGTCAAGATCTCTTATCAACCTTCCTAGCAGATTCCAACTTTGAAATATTGTTACGAGCAGGGTCCTAGCAAGGTAAAAGTGAATATTCTTTCTCGGGGCAGAGTTCAACTTTAGTTGGGTTGTGGGGCTACAACCAAGAAGCTAAGACCCTTTTGAAGCCAGACAATATCAACCTAGTCGCCAGATACACACTCCAAATCAAGATACCCTCACGGCAACAGGCTCCAATCGCCGGCCAAAGAGATAAAATTCATATTTGATTTGACCAAAGTCTCAGGAAATTACGACTCAGACCAGTTCACATTTGAAGATGGGCTCCTCCGGAATATCCTGGTCCATGTCCAAGATGTTCCCATTTGCATCAAGATCTTATCTGAGGCCACATGGGAAACCTGGATTTCCCTAGTTTTTCGCAACTAAGATTTGTACATGGAAAAGTTACCTTTATATGTGACTACAATTACCGTAACTAGATCCCCTCACTATCATAGGAGGGATAGCATAGGTTCTTGCCACATTATTCTAAATTCTAATACACACTACATTTACAAAAGAAGAAGAAGAAAGAGAACAGTCCATAGGGAAGGGAGTCAGTCATGTATAAATGAAATATAATTGAACAAATTGGGATGCACTAATTGATCGGTATCCTGATCTCTATTACTAGCCATGACTTCACTGTGGATATCGACTCTTTAACATACATGTGTTTCAGAAATTAAAAATTCCTAATATTAAAAAAATTTAAGGCTTTAAAACAATAACCAAAACCAGAAATATAACAACCGGTCACTATATAGAATACATAAAATAAGAAACAAAGAAAAAAATGAAATGGACTAAACAATATAGGTCTTGGGTTCGAAACCTGATTTTCTCGCCTATCTATAATTCCTTGCATATACATACATATCCTCTTCATTTATTCGATCGACTTCAGAATTTGCCCACGTAGATGTAGCTCAGTTGGTTGGTAAGCTTGCCCAATGGACACAAGGAAATCATGGGTTCTCTCTCTCTCTCTCTCTCTCTCTCTCTCTCTCTCTCTCTCTCTCGATGGGGTCACTTCCCATCAAGATTGTCGCCATGGGAAAGCTTGTTGAATACATGCGTAAGGTTCCAAAAAGTCCGTCCCTCACATCAACTTCCTAGAATCGCATAACAAAAAATATGCATAAAAAAGCCAAATTTTGTGTTCCGATTGGATGCAAGATATGGAAGAATGGTTTTGTAGACGAGGCCTTTTTGCAACGCCTCATGACATGGGACAAATGTGGAGGCTCACGCTTCACACATTATACTACACATGTTGCACCTAATTACAAAACCACATTCTTCACGGAACGAGGAAACTATACACCTCAATATATGATAGAGCCCATCCTATTGTATGGCATTCAAACCATAGTTTCTATGCGACTTAGCACACATGCATAGTGATGTGAGATGGCGCGTTGGGGCACAAGTGATGAGAGTCGTTGACTATGCACACTTTACCCTAAACATGTTTAGAGTCTGAGTATCACACTTTGATACAATGCTCTGCCCTTGATCATATTCAAGCAAGCTTTCCACACACCATTGACCATGCAATCCTTGCACGAGTTTTTCTCACAACCACAATGTGCACTCTCGATTGCAACATTCATTGGTAAAGTTCTTGAACATCGAGAGTTGCTACTCACTTTAACATGAAATGTTTGGTCTCATAGGTCATATTTGACCTTTGAAGACGATAATAAAATCTCTCTCTCTCTCTCTCTCTCTCTCTCTCTCTCTCTATATATATATATATATATATATATCACACACAAATGCACATTGTAGATATAGACCATGTTAGATATTAAACAAAAATGCACGTTGTCGATATAGACCCTATCACATATCAAACACACCTCATCACACCAAAAGTGAAAACCTTTTCTCACACACTACATGTAAAGTTGCGATATGTGGGGATCACAAGATGAGCACATAGACCCAGTCCTTTGTAGTCAAATCTAGCACTTGAGACCAAGAGTGGAACATTTTTATGCTTTCACATACATATGCATAGACCTTCTCAATATATTGGCCCACCACACCAAAAGCAAAATGTCTTCACGTGGTACATGTAGCTAAGTTAATATATGAGCAAGTTATTAAAAGCAACCACACAAGGGAAAACAAATATTAGCCTACATAGCCAAAAATGAAAGCAAAAAAGTGTCGTGTGGTTTGGATTGAGTTGGGGAGAGTGTGGATCAATATGATCTGTCCATATGCATCCCAAATGATACAACCAAATAATGGCTCATCCTCACATTATTAATGTTAATATGAGTATTCCAAGCACCTTGTGGCCTCCATAGAGTGAAAGGGACTAAATAGGTCAAATTTGGTGCTTTTTACTTAGCTCTTCATTACTTCCAAGTGTTTAAACTAAAGCTCTCCTTGTCCCTTGATCTTGTAAATTCTTAATTGCTCCTGCTTAGGACTTACGCATCCATTTTATATTCTTGAGCAAAACTTTCTATCTTTGTGATCTTATATTAAACCAAGCATGGTATTGTCCCCTTCAAAGATTCTTTTATTGCGAATTACTTTGTTTACATAGTTGAAGTATTCACTTGTTAAGTCTTCACGATGTTATTAAGTAGGTTAACTTGACTAGGGTGTTTAGAGGTAAGCAAGGATAGAAAGGGAGTTCCTTTAGTTCAACTAATATTGGAAGAAAATTGACGTTAGGAATCAGGTTTTATTGTATAACAACAATTTAGATTGCCAACACAATATTCTCTTGAAATTCATGTGACACTGCTTTGTTTGAAGTGAAGTTAGAACACCCTATGACAACGATACTCATAGACCAAGTAGTGAATTAGATGAACATTGCTTCAAATATCAATGATATAGAGGCAAGTGAAGATATTCAAAAAAGGTATCAAATAATTGATCCTCTTTATGTACTAAAGCAATTTGTAAGAAAAAAACATTCTACATGATAAACAACTATAAAGCGCTAATAGATGTGAGTGGGAATGTCAATCCCTTGTTAACAAAGGCACAAAAATGAAGTATGTGCGTGTTCAATTGGAGTAGCATAAGAGGTGTAAGAATGGGGTTGACAACATGACCTTCTAATCTCTCTCTCTCTCTCTCTCTCTCTCAAATGAACAATGGTTTCTTAAAGTGCTTCTCAGAAAGGTGTCCACTCTCTCCATGCTCTTTGGAGTGGAAGTGTGGGGCTGCACTATCTCACTTAGTGCATTAAATGAAATAGAGAAAATCCAAAAACGTTTATTCCATACACAATTTGAGGTAAAACCCTCAACACGCTATTAGAACATGTGCTTGGCCCATAGAGGTATTAGCTTTGCAAAGAGCATACAACCATATTTCAAAAGTTAAGAATATGTTCGATCATTGCCCGTTTGCGCTTTTGGCAGAAATGGCAGAACACACCTATGGTGACGCAAGGAGGAAGTGGCCCGAGGTAGAACTACCATGCCCCACGTTGGTTGTTTCCTTCTCACTTGCCACCCTCCCTTCGTTGTAGGCCCCAGGAGTCGGCTCATACTGACCGACACTAAAGGGCACCACTTTTAGCTATATGTATCTACTTACTTTAGGTAGTCAATTTGAAAGGCTATGTAAGTAGTCTCATTTTCTTGAACTTAATT
>NW_028231089.1:0-18348 GCF_043228905.1 Azolla caroliniana | reverse complement strand
GCATCGGAAAGACAAAGATACGAGCTCCGACTCCAAAGAGCTTCTTACCGAATCGGAACGCGGAAGACATAGAAACCGTAGTCCCCAGAAGCGGGAGAAGTCGGGGACACGGTCAAAGTCAAGGGGGAGACCTACTTGCTTCTATTGCGGCAAGCCGGGACACTTCCAAAAGAACTGTCGGCATTTCCGTCAAGACAAGGAAACCGACGGTACCGATTCGAAGCAAACCCCGGACCGGAACGGTAAAGACCGGAGGGGGCCGGACCGGAAGGGAACGACGGCAATCGCGGCAAGTGAAGAAGAGTTGATGCTCATCACCGAGGAGAGTGAGATAAACCTTGCCGGCGACGAGATGACCTAGGTGGTAGACTCCGGAGCGTCGTTCCACCTTACCCCGGACCGGATATGCTTCTCATCCTACTCATCCGGTGATCACGGTTGTGTCCGTATGGGGAATGAAGGTACATGCCGAATTGTCGGCATGGGAGACGTGTGGCTGACAACACCAACCAGATGCAAGATGCTACTGAAGGATGTCCAACACGTTCCGGAAGTTCGTCTGAACCTGATATCAGCCGGTCGGCTAGATGATGAAGGCTACACGGGTAGCATCCGGAACGGTGTCATGAAGTTCAGCAAAGGGAGTCTGATTGTGGCTCGGGCCCAGAAGGTAAACACGTTGTACCTGATGAATGCCCGGTTATGTCCGGAAGAAGTAAACGTGGCTTTCGACACTGCCGGTGAGCTGTGGCACAAGAGGCTGTGTCATATGAGCGAGAAGGGGATGAAGAGCCTTGTAGACGACAACCTCATTCTAGTGAAGAACGTGTACTTAGAGAAGTGCACTGATTGTCTGGCCGGTAAGCAGAACCGGACCTCCTTCCGACCAAGGCAACCGATGAGACATAATGCACCACTGGAGTTGGTGCATACGGATGTGTGTCAGGTAGACACGAAGTCACATGCCGGAGCGCAGTACTTCGTGACGTTCATAGATGACCACAGCCGGAAGCTGTGGGCCACACCATTGAAGACGAAGGATCAGGTGTTATCCGTCTTCAAAGAGCTCCACGCGAGAGTGGAAAGAGAAACCGGCCGAAAGCTGAAGGCGGTTCGAGCAGACAACGGAGGAGAGTACCGGGGGCAATTCGAGGATTACTGCCGTTCGAAGGGAATCCGGCTCGAATTTACCGTGCCAAAGACGCCGAAACTAAACGGACTGGCCGAGAGGATGAACCGAACCATAATGGAGAGGGTCCGGAGTATGCTAGCGCATGCAAAACTACCCAAGAAGTTTTGGGTTGAGGCACTGTCGACGGCGACATATGTGATTAATAGATCACCCTCAGTACCCTTGGATGGAGACACGCCACAAAGAGTGTGGACCGGTAAGGAAGTATCCTACCGGCATCTGAAGGTGTTCGGGTGTCTCGCGTACGTGCATGTAGCTAAGGACCGGAGAGGAAAGCTAGATCCAAAGACCCGGCCATGCATATTCCTCGGTTACGGTGACGATGAGTTCGGCTACCGAGTGTGGGACCCGGTCGACAAGAAGGTATTCCGGAGTCGAGATATTATCTTCATGGAGGACAAGACGCTCGCCGACTGGGAGTCGGAGAAGAAGATAATGAACTCCGAGTCGACCGGTAAGGATAGACTCTACGATGAGTAGACCCAACCGGCAAGAGACCGGTTAGCACTCGAGGAACCAGCCGGTTACGGTGAGGATACCGAACCGGCAGAAGAAGAAGTAGAGGAAGCTGAGACCAGAACCGGCCAAGACCCTGAATCGGATTCGGATGAAGAGAAAATGGAGGAGCCGGTTACCGAAGCCCGAAGACGTAGATATCCTCTCAGAGAGAGAAGGGTGCCCCGGAGATTTCCGGATGCAGAGCATGTTCTGCTGACCGATGAGGGGGAGCCGGAAAGCTTCGAAGAAGCGAAGGAAGACACCCACAGCCAAAAATGGTTAAGTGCCATGCAGGATGAGATGGATTCCCTGCATGAGAACCATACGTACGAATTGGTGGAGCAGCCGAAAGGAAAACGGGCACTCCGAAACAAGTGGGTGTACAAGTTGAAACCGGGAGATGCCGGCAACCCCCCGAGATACAAAGCCAGGATTGTGGTGAAGGGGTTCCAGCAGAAGAAGGGCGTGGACTTCGACGAGATATTTTCCCCGGTAGTAAAGATGACCTCCATCCGGACGGTGCTGAGTATAGCAGCAAGCATGGACCTCGAGGTAGAGCAACTGGACGTGAAGACGGCTTTCCTTCACGGCGACCTTGAAGAGGAGATCTACATGCAGCAACCGGAAGGATTTGTAGAGAAAGGGAAGGAGCACCTGGTATGCCAGTTGAAGAAGAGCCTGTACGGACTGAAGCAGGCTCCCCGGCAATGGTACCGGAAGTTCGACTCCTTCATGACCGATCAAGGGTACCACAAGACGCAGGCCGATCACTGCGTGTTTGTGAAGAAGTTCGAAGGAGGGGACTTCCTGATACTCCTCCTGTACGTGGATGACATGTTGATCGTCGGACGGGACCAAGTCAAAATACGGATGCTAAAGAAGGCTCTCAACCAGACATTCTCAATGAAAGACTTGGGTCCGGCAAGACAGATGTTGGGGATGCACATCATTCGGGACCGGTCAGTGAAGCAATTATGGCTGTCACAGGAGAAGTACGTGACAAAGGTGCTTCACCGGTTCAACATGTCAAAAGCAAAACCGGTCGGGAGCAAAGCCCGAAGACGAAAGGAGAGAAGGCAGATATGATGAAGATTCCATATGCTTCTACCGTCGGGAGCTTGATGTACGCAATGGTTTGTACCCGACCGGATATTGGATACGCAGTCGGAGTGGTGAGCCGGTTTATGAGTAATCCCGGCAAGGAGCACTAGAACGCGGTCAAGTGGATACTCCGGTATTTGAAGGGCACTTCAAATATGTGTCTCCGATTCGGCTCCGGAAAACCTCAACTAGACGGTTTCACTGATTCGGACATGTCGGCTGATGTGGATACCAACCGGTCTACATCCGGGTATGTGATGACATATGCAGGGGGAGCTGTTTCGTGGCAGTCGAGGCTGCAGAAGACAGTTGCATTGTCAACCACAGAGGCGGAGTACATGGCGGCTGTGGAAGCCGGCAAGGAAATATTATGGATGAAGGACTTCATCGGAGAGCTCGGTATCCGGCAAGAGGAATACCGACTCTACTGCGACAGTCAAAGTGCCATCCACCTTGCTAAGAATGCGGCCTACCATTCCCGGACGAAGCATATGCAGCGGAGGTATCACTGGATCCGGGAAAGAGTAGATGACCAGGAGTTCGCATTGACGAAGATCCACACGGCCAAGAACGGGTCAGATATGCTAACCAAAGTGCTGACACCCGACAAGCTGGACGCATGCCGGAGGAGGATCGGACTGGTAAGACACCCCATGCCGGAGTGAAGGGGGAGTTTGTTGGGAGACAGGTCCCTCCGGATGGGAAGGGAGAAGAACAATGCCGAAACGGTATGAGTACCCGGCTACGGAGAGCCGGATGATATAGGCCCGGTATGAACCGGATGAGGAGTACCCGGCTACGGAGAGCCGGATGGTGCAGGCCCGGTATGAACCGGATGAGGAGTACCCGACTACGGAGAGCCGGATGGTGCAGACCCGGTATGAACCGGAGGAAGAGACATATTCGTAAATATGTTTCTGAGAGCCCATTGTGGCTATATTTGTAAATAGCCGGAAAGTCATATTAGTATAAATATGACTTAGGGCAAGCTAATATTAATGTTGTTGTTGTCATTTTCTCCTTGTTGGTGCAAGAAGAAGAGAGAGCACGTAACGTTGTACAGAGAGAGAGAAAGAGGTCGCTGCCTCTGTTGTAACCGCCGCCTGTGGCGAAGAGCGTGAGTCCGAGGTCGTTGCCTCCGTGAACTCACTGTTTTGTACATTCATACATAGTGATAGTTTGCAGCCTGTGGGCTGCCGTGGTTTTTCCCCTAGTTTGGGGTTTTCCACGTTAACCTCCTGTGTACCATTTCTCTTCTTTGTGTCGTGTTCTATTTCCCGTTTTCTGTGTGTCAATCTAAGCTCGGTTGTGGCCGAGCGTTGTGCATAAGGAACGTTGGAGTTCCCGTCAGGGACTAAGGTGTTCGATAATGGAGCGGCCTTCGCGCAAGTGAAGAGCCTTGACAATCAAAGATCTGTTCAATTCCTTATGGTACAGACTAATGACGAAAGGAACTGAGATAGCCTTGGAGGCGAATCCTCGGATTTTTAGAGAGGACTATTGAAGTGTGGGGCACAAATAGTCCGAGCAATCATAAGTCCCCACAAGGAACCAAAATAAGTGGACCGCAAGGAGAAGCAACATGTGTGACACCAAGTGGCGCATGTAAACTAACACTACTCAACAAGAAGGACAAGCGTCGTATACAAGACTTCGAGAAGATGTTGAAAGAAGAAAGCATAATCCAAGAAGAAGAATTCGTGTCAGATATTCTTGAGGAAGCCTCATTTAACGACACCATCGGCGAAATCGAGGAAGTCGTGGACTTGAGCTACCCTCACGATCAACATGTGATTTCGGTTAACTCCGTCAACATGTACGCTATCATCGATGAACATCATCGAGACATCTTGATGGAGGAAGCTAAAGTCAACACAAAATATAAAACGGTGGATAAAAAGATCAAGCCAGTTGCGGTTCCGCTACCAAAAGATAGCTGGCAGAAGATGAAGGAAGTTGCTAATGATCCGAGCTTAAGGAATCCAAAGGCAATAGGTCATGTCTTCACCAAAGAGACGAAAGGAAAGCTACAAGTTGGAAGGGAAGATTTCCTTCTCCCTGAAGAGGAGAGAATGTTCCGCGGAATGCTTGAGAGACATGGGAAAGCCTTTGCCTTCTCTCCACAAGAGATCAGATATGCCGACCCGAAGATGATAGAGCCGATGGTGATTTTTACGGTGTTGCTATCGCGAAGATTTTCGGCTATAGTGTGAAACCGGGGTGGAATGGGCAAGTCGGTGGTGTGCAACATGTACACATGTATAGTAGGAAAACAGTGTATAGAATAAGGGGGGGTATTTATCCCACATTGTAATGTCCCTCCCTCCTTGGGCTATAAAAGGAAGGGAGGGGTCACTTGTGAAGGGGTTGCCTATTTTGAGTGAGAGAGGTATACCACTTAGGTCGAGGGGTTCTATTCGGTTTTAGGGTTTCTTTTTGGGTTTCTATGCTTCTTTGCTTACTTATCGGGTTAGGGTTTTCTTGTAGTCATTTTGGGTGCAGCCTATGCGGCCTTGGTTGTAATCTTTGTGAACTCTTAATATAGCATGTTGATGTTTCTTGTCTTGTGGGTGTATCTTACCTCCATCTATTCTATTCTACGTTAATGTGTTATTCTTCCTCTTCTCCTCTTGAGCTAAGATTCCATTTTGTGTCTTATTCCTTCTCCTCTACTCCCTAGTCCAAGACCCCCGTGGTCCCGCCTTGGATCCTACACGTACTCGCGGAATACCGCGACACTGCATGTACCTTGGAACCTCAAGCCAATACCGGTTCCAAAAGCTCGCATTCCGAAGTTGATTGAGCTTCTAAAGGAAAAGGTTACGATGGGAATACTAGAGCCGTCCAATGCTCCATACTCCAATAGATGGTTTGCGGTGCCGAAGAAGAACGGGTCCTTACGCTTTATTCAAGATCTCCAGCCCGTCAACAAGGTGACAATCTGAAATGCCGGAATTGGTCCAAGTGTGGATGAATTTGCCGAAGCCTTCGCGGGAAGATCGATCTATTCCATTGGTGATCTCTACTCGGGCTATGATCAATTTCAATTGGTCGTCGATAGTAGAGACATAACGAAAATGAGGACGCCGATCGGGTTGGTAAGTGTTGGGATTTCGGTCCCTCCGGATGGGATGTCCGGAGATGAATGACGGCAAGCCCGGTTGCGGTTACGGAGCCGGATGATGAAGACCCCGGCTACGGAGCCGGATGATGAAGACCCCGGCTACGGAGCCGGATGCTGAAGACCCCGGTTACGGAGCCGGATGACGAATGTACCCGGAGGGAGATCCGGATGCGGGGACATATTTGTGAATATGTTTGCCAAGAGCCCTTGAGGCTATATTTGTAAATAGCCCGAAAGTCATATGTGTATAAATATGACTTAGGGCAAACAGTTTCTGTTGTTGCTCATTTTTCATGCGAAGTGAGAGCAGCCGAGAGAGAGAGAAAGAGAGAGAGACGAAGAGGTCGTTGCCTCTGTGTATTACCGCCGCCTGTGGCGAAGACAGTGAGCTCAAGGTTGTTGCCTTGTAGCTTCACCATTGTACACCTCTGTTTATAGTGATAGTTGGAGTTTGAGGACTCCCGTGGTTTTTCCCATTTAGGGTTTTCCACGTAAAACATCCTGTGTACCTTTCTCTCTGTTGTCTTCGTGCATATTGTATCTCCCGTTTTCTGTGAGTTGATCCTATTCCTCGGTTGTGGACGAGCACTGATTTTCAACAAATTGGTATCAGAGCGACGGTAACACAGAAAATGGAAGGCGGCGGTAGTGGGCCTCCGGGCATGATGGTGTTGAACTCACAGAACTACGCCGATTGGAAGATAAAGATGGAAGACCTTCTCATCGTCCGAGACCTGTACGAACCGATCGACAATGCCGAGGTACCCAAGGGAGTAATAGAGTCGGAGTGGAAGCTCCTGAACCGGAAAGCCGTAGCGACGATCCGGCAATATGTCGATGTAAGCGTTCTACAACATGTGGCGAACGACACCAACGCATATGAGATGTGGAAGAAGCTGTCGGGCCTCTACGAGAGGAAGAATGCGTTGAACCGGACCTCCCTGATGAGGAAGATTGTGAACCTCAAGTACCGGGACGGCGAGAATATGGTGGAACACGTGAGCACGTTCATGGGATTCGTGAACCAGCTTGCGGCGATCAAGTTCCCATTGGAGGATGCAATGCAAGCCATCATTCTGATGTGTACATTGCCGGAAAGCTGGGAGAACTTGGTGGTGACTCTCAGCACCTCCTGCACCGAAGATAACTTGTCTCTACAAACGGTAAAGACAAGCATTTTGAACGAAGAAGCGCGTCGAAAAGATAAAGAACCGGTTTCCGATCCGAAGATGCTGCTTACCGAATCGGAACGGGGAAGACAATGGAACCGAAGTCCGCAAAGACGGGAGAAGTCGGGGACCCGGTCGCAGTCAAGAGGAAGACCCATATGCTTCCACTGTGGGAAGCCGGGGCACTTCCGGAAGAATTGTCGGCATTACCGAAAGGACAACGGAGCCGACGACACCGATTCGAAGAAGTCACCGGAGAGAAACGGTGCATACCGGGGAGCCACGGACCGGAGAGGTCCGGATCGGCGAGGGCAGGACCGGAAAGGAACGACGGCACTCGCGGCAAGTGAAGAAGAGATAATGCTCATTACCGAAGAGAGGGAGCTGAACCTTGCCGGTGAAGAGATGACCTGGGTGGTCGATTCCGGAGCGTCGTTCCACCTGACCCCGGAGAAGAAATACTTCTCATCCTACATAGCCGGTGAGCACGGCTGTGTCCGGATGGGAAATGAAGGTACATGCCGGATTGCCGGCATAGGAGACGTGTGGCTGATGACATCAACCGGATGCAAGATGCTGCTGAAGGATGTTCGACACGTTCCGGAGGTTCGATTGAACCTGATTTCGGCCGGGAGGCTAGACGATGAAGGCTACACGGGTAGCATCCGGAACGGTGTCATGAAGTTCAGCAAAGGGAGCCTGATAGAGGCTCGGGCCCGGAAGGTCAACACACTGTACCTGATGAATTCCCGGCTATGTCCGGAGGAGCTGAACGTGGCAGCCGACGCTGCCGGTGAGCTGTGGCACAAGAGACTGTGCCACATGAGTGAGAAGGGGATGAAGAGGCTTGCAGAAGACAACCTTATTCCAGTGAAGCATGTGCACCTGGAGAAGTGCACTGACTGTCTGGCCGGTAAGCAAAACCGGACCTCCTTCCACTCAAGGCCACCGACGAGACGTAGCGGACCATTGGAGCTGGTGCACACAGACGTGTGTCAAGTAGAAACGAAGTCACATGGCGGAGCCCAGTACTTCGTGACATTCATTGATGACCACAGCCGGAAGCTGTGGACGGCACCGTTGAAGACAAAGGACCAAGTACTGTCCGTCTTCAAAGAACTCCACGCGAGGGTGGAAAGGGAATCCGGCAAGAAGCTGAAAGCAATACGAGCGGATAACGGAGGAGAATACCGGGGGCAGTTCCAGGAGTACTGTCGCTCGAAGGGAATCCGGCTCGAGTTTACTGTGCCGAAGACGCCGGAACTGAACGGGCTGGCCGAGAGGATGAACCGGACCATAATGGAGAGGGTCCGGAGTATGCTGGCGCATGCGAAATTACCCAAGGGATTTTGGGCTGAGGCAATGTCGACGGCGACGTATGTGATAAATAGATCACCCTCAGTACCTTTGGACGGAGACACGCCGCAGAAAGTGTGGACCGGTAAGGAAGTGTCCTACCGGCATCTGAAGGTGTTCGGGTGTCTCGCATACGTGCATGTGGCAAAGGACCGGAGAGGAAAGTTAGATCCAAAGACCCGGCCATGCATATTCCTCGGTTACGGCGACGACGAGTTCGGCTACCGAGTATGGGACCCGGTCGACAAGAAGATATTCAGGAGTCGAGATATCATCTTCATGGAGGACAAGACGCTCGCCGACTGGGAGTCGGAGAAGAAGATGAAGAGCTCCAAGTCGACCGGTGAGGATAAACTCTACGAGGAGCAGTCCCAACCGGCAAGGGACCGGTTAACACTCGAAGATCCGGCCGAAGACGGTGAAGAAACAGAACCGGCCGAGGAAGATGAAAATGATACCGGAACCAGCCCCGATCCCGAAATGGATTCGGACGAAGAAGAATCGGAAGAACCGGTTACCGAAGCTCCGGAACAGAGATATCCTCTAAGAGAGAGAAGGGCCCCCCGGAGATTTCCGGAACCAGAGCACGTGCTGCTAACCGACGAGGGGGAGCCGGAGAGCTTTGAAGAAGCAAAGCACGACACCCAGAGCCGCAGGTGGTTGAGTGCCATGCAGGATGAGATGGATTCCCTGCATGAGAACCACACATATGAACTTATGGAGTTGCCGAAAGGAAAGCGGGCATTTCGAAACAAGTGGGTGTTCAAGCTGAAACCGGGAGATGCCGGAAACCCCCCGAGATACAAAGCCAGGATCGTGGTGAAGGGGTTTCAGCAGAAGAAGGGCGTCGACTTCGACGAGATATTTGCCCCGGTAGTGAAGATGACCTCCATCCGGACGGTGCTGAGCATAGCGGCAAGCATGGACCTCGAGGTAGAACAGATGGACGTGAAGACGACATTCCTTCACGGTGACCTCGAAGAAGAGATCTACATGGAGCAACCGGAAGGATTCGAGAAGAAAGGGAAGGAGCACCTGGTATGCCGGTTGAAGAAGAGCCTTTACGGACTGAAGCAGGCTCCCCGGCAATGGTACCGAAAGTTCGACTCCTTCATGACCGACGAAGGGTACCTCAAAACGCAGTCTGACCACTGCGTGTTTGTGAAGAAGTTCGAAGGAGGAGACTTTCTAATACTCCTCCTGTACGTGGACGACATGTTGATCGTCGGACGGGACCAGGTCAAGATACGGATGCTGAAGAAGGCTCTTCACCGAACCTTCTCAATGAAGGACTTGGGTCCGGCGAGACAAATACTAGGGTTGCACATCATTCGGGACCGGAGCAAGAAGCAGTTGTGGCTGTCACAAGAGAAGTACGTGACAAAGGTGCTTCAACGGTTCAACATGTCGGAAGCAAGACCGGTCGGATCAACCCTACCGGCAAACTGCAAGTTGTCCAGCAAGCAAAGTCCCAAGACAAAGGCTGAAAAGGAGGATATGATGAAAGTGCCGTATGCCTCAGCCGTCGGGAGCTTGATGTACGCCATGGTGTGTACGAGACCGGACATCGGATATGCAGTCGGAGTGGTGAGCCGGTACATGAGCAATCCTGGCAAAGAGCATTGGAACGCGGTCAAGTGGATACTCCGATACCTGAAGGGCACGGCAAACGTGTGCCTCCGATTCGGCTCCGGTAAGCCCGAACTCGACGGCTTCACCGACTCGGATATGTCGGCTGATGCAGATACCAGCCGGTCCACATCAGGGTATGTGATGACATATGCAGGGGGAGCTGTTTCGTGGCAGTCGAGGCTGCAGAAGACGGTTGCGTTGTCAACCACGGAGGCGGAGTACATGGCGGCTGTTGAAGCCGGCAAGGAAATAATATGGATGAAGGACTTCATTAGAGAGCTTGGTATCCGGCAAGAGGAGTACCGACTCTACTGCGACAGTCAGAGTGCCATCCACCTTGCGAAGAACGCGGCCTACCATTCCCGGACGAAGCACATCCAGCGAAGATATCACTGGATCCGGGAAAGGATAGAAGACAAGGAGTTCGTGCTGACGAAGATCCACACGGACGAGAACGGGTCGGATATGCTGACCAAAGTGCTCACACCCGACAAGCTGGATGCATGCCGGAAGAGGATCGGATTGGAGAGACATCCCATGCCGAAGTGAAGGGGGAGTTTGTTGGGATTTCGGTCCCTCCGGATGGGATGTCCGGAGATGAATGACGGCAAGCCCGATTGCGGTTACGGAGCCGGATGATGAAGACCCCGGCTACGGAGCCGGATGATGAAGACCCCGGCTACGGAGCCGGATGCTGAAGACCCCGATTACGGAGCCGGATGACGAATGTACCCGGAGGGAGATCCGGATGCGGGGACATATTTGTGAATATGTTTGCCAAGAGCCCTTGAGGCTATATTTGTAAATAGCCCGAAAGTCATATGTGTATAAATATGACTTAGGGCAAACAGTTTCTGTTGTTGCTCATTTTTCATGCGAAGTGAGAGCAGCCGAGAGAGAGAGAAAGAGAGAGAGACGAAGAGGTCGTTGCCTCTGTGTATTACCGCCGCCTGTGGCGAAGACAGTGAGCTCAAGGTTGTTGCCTTGTAGCTTCACCATTGTACACCTCTGTTTATAGTGATAGTTGGAGTTTGAGGACTCCCGTGGTTTTTCCCATTTAGGGTTTTCCACGTAAAACATCCTGTGTACCTTTCTCTCTGTTGTCTTCGTGCATATTGTATTTCCCGTTTTCTGTGAGTTGATCCTATTCCTCGGTTGTGGACGAGCACTGATTTTCAACAGTAAGGATGTGCACCTTACTCCAAGGTGCAACAAATTCCGTAGCTCACATGGTGAATGCCATGAACAAAGTGTTGAGGGATTGTATCCCTGATATCACAATGCCCTTCTTAGATGATATTCCAATCAAAGGATGCTTGGCGGAAGAAAAAGATGAATCGAAAGATGAAGATGGTTGCCGAAGATTCGTCATCGATCATATAAAGGATAGCAAGAAAGTGTTGCAAAAGCTTGAGGATGCAAATCTCACGTTTTCAGGAGAGAAGTCTACATTCAGTCAACCAGAAATATTGGTAGTAGGACACTTATGTGGGTCTTATGGTCGAAAGCCATCTCCATCCAAGGTGAACGTTATTCAAGAGATGAAAGAAGAATGTGTGTCTCAAATAGAGGTGCGAAGATTCTTGGGAGCATGTGCATTCTTTCACATATGGATTCCACATTATGCTCATGTCGTTGAACCATTGTATGGATTGCTAAAGAAAAGGAAGAAGTTCGAATGGGAAGATGAACATACCTACGCGGTTCAAAAGTTAAAGAAACTATTATTGGAAGCTCCGCCACTGCGAAAAGCCAACTACACCGAAGGTACCCCGATATATGTGACGGTGGATACGAGCCCAACCGGAATTCGATGGGTGATAAACCAAGAAGACAAAGAAAAGAATCGGTATGCAATCCAATTCGGTGCAAAGGTGTTAACCGAAAGACAAAGGAAGTATGCCCAAGTAAAGAGAGAGCTATGGGGAATAGTATCCGCGGTTAAAACCGATCGTGACTACCTTATCGGAACAGAGGTTATAATCGAAACTGATTGTCTACCTATTCTCAGAATGATATCTAGTTGTGCTACACCGGATATTGCTATGCTGCGATGGATTGCCTATATCAAGTCCCTCAACCCCGAGATTCGACATATAAATGGAAAGCATAATGTGGTGGCCAATATGTTGTCAAGGGCAAGGTATGAGGGTGAAGAAGATTTGCACTCCGACGAAGAAGATGTTGGCCTAAACTTCTTTACAATTTCTTGTGCTCGGGTGCTTGCCGTGTTTAAAGTAGAAGATTATGAGGGTGAATTCATCGAAATTGGCAAGTACTTAAGCTCTCTTACAAAGGATGGATCATGGTCAAAGGAAGGCTTCTACCAAATTAGGAAGAAGGCCTACAAGTTCTTCCTCAAAGAAGGACATCTATGGAAGTTTCCAAAGAAGAAGAATGGAACTCCACTTCGAGTGGTGTGCAAGAAATAAGATCAACAAACACTAATTGCTGAATTTCATGATAGTGTGTGGGCAGGTCATCGAGGTATATGGACAACATTTGCAAAGCTCAAGGAGAAGTATTGGTGGCCGAGTGTTTACAAAGATGTAGCAAGCTATGTTGAAACATGTGAGCAATGCCAATTATACTCGAATATTCAACATAGGGATGAACTTCATCCGACATATCCATTATCAATGCATTATAAGTGGTTGGTAGACATAGTGGTTATGCCAATGGGATTGGGGCAAATGAAGTATCTCGTGCTAGCAAGAGAGGATCTCACCAACCAAGTAGAAGGACAGGCGCTAAGGAATAAAATATCTTCGGCAGTTTGTAAATTTCTCCTTGTAGATGTTATTTGTTGATACGGATGTATTGGCAAAATAGTAGCTAATAGGGGAGAATTAGATGCAAAGCTAAAGAATTCTTTTCAAGAATAGGTGTCGAACTAACGCTCACCATGGCATACAACCCGGACGCAAATGGGAAGGTGGAATGAGGACATAGTCTGATTGTAAAAGCTCTAGCAAAGGCTTGCAACGGCAAGATGGGGAATTGGCCACGATTACTACCTTATGCATTGTGGGTTGATAGAACTACACATAGCACGACTACAGGATATATGCCGACCAAACTCATATTAGGGCAAAAACCAATAATGTCTATCGAGCAAAGTGTTGCTTCGTGGACATCTTTGCCATGGCAAGAGGAAATGAGTCAAGAAGACTTGTTAGCCACGAGGATTCAACAACTAGAACGAAGGTCTGAAGATGTCAAGTTGGCAATATAACGGTTGCGCCAAGCTCGATTGAAGAACAAGGAGAATTTTGATAGAAAGCATCGTCTTCGACAAAGAAAAATTGAAGAAGGAGATTGGGTTCTTGTCTATGATAGTAGTCTCGATAATCAATATAGCACTGCTCGAAAGTTTGTAAAACAATGGTTTGGCCCGTATATGGTCAAGAAAATAGAAAGCAATGCAACCTATTTTTTAGCAGAGTTAGATGGAACTCGACTTGCTTTGCCAATTGCAGGAAAAAGAATCAAGATCTTTAAGAGAAGAGAGGCCCCAAATCTTGAGATTGAAGCTCTAGATGATATAGCCTCGAACATCGAGGCTGAAAAAGAGTAATTAAAAGAGGAACCTCACCACAATTGGCACATACCGGTGGATGTGCAGGTTGGGTGGGGGTGAATGTCGTGTGGTTTTTCACACACGATATGAAAACTAGTCAAACAATTATTTAAGGTTAGCTTAATGTATTCATATGGAAAGATAGATGTCTTCATAGCGTATTTTACTACGCATGAAACAGATAAACAAGTATCAAGTTATGTGAGTGTGAAGTTTGAAGGGGGAAAAAAAATGACAAAACTATGAGATATCCCACATAGATAGGACAACATTGGAACCTAGGATATATAAGGGAAACCAAAACATATTCATTATATCAATGTGTGGAGCATAGAATGTTCAAGGTGACTTGGGCTACACTGTGTGGTGTGCATGTTTTGGACGTACGTGTGTGTGCAGGACCGTGTGGTGGACACTTCAGGCGTACGTGCAGTGCACGTTTTCGAACGTACATGCGTGTGCAAGTTTCGGGCGTACGTGTGCACGGCTGCATGGATGTTTCAGACGGACACATGTGTGCAGACGAGTGTGTGGATGCATACATGGCGCGTGTGTGCGGATGCGTGCATGGATGCGTACACTACACGGTCGGGACTTTTGCGCGCGAACACGTCTACAGTTTGGTTGCAACGCACGTACGGATTGCGCACAGGCTAAACTTTATGGATGATTGGGTCATTTGGCCGAATTATATGGGCGGTCGCATGCAACTAAAAGCCAAGGCCATGCAACTAAAAGTAAAATGCATGCAACTAAAAATGGAAGCATGCAACTAAAAGTAGAGGCCATGCAACTAAAAGTGGACATTTGGCCGAATTATATGGGCGGTCGCATGCAACTAAAAGCCAAGGCCATGCAACTAAAAGTAAAAGGCATGCAACTAAAAGTAGAGGCCATGCAACTAAAAGTGGACATGAAAAGTAACATTGGGAAGGAGGGATCAACAAAGAGCTCGATATATGTCCCATTTTTTCCCTCTAGTTTTTTTTTCTTCATTCTTCTCTCTCCCATTCCTTTGGGGAAGAAATCTCTCTCATATTGATATCGGACCACTCCTTACATGGTTCTTGGCTCCTTCCTTTCAAAAATAATCTCTCATATTCATATTGGACCACTCATATGGTTGTTGGCTCCTTTCTTTAAAAATTTTATCTCTCATTTTCATCTCCAACCTGTTGTAACAAGATTCTTGAATTATAAAAGAATCTATTTTCTTATGCAATAAACGAATGTTTTCTCTCATATACTCGTCTTAGATGTGAAATTTGCTTGTGTTATATGTGTTGCACTAAATCCTTCTAGTCCAAATCCTCGGCGGTTCCGCCTCGCGATCCGCACATAGTGACAGATTTTCACAACGCTCTAACAACAACATCCACCCAGACCGAGGAAGATTTTCACAAACCTGTTGAGATACAAGCTCAACATTGGCCGAATCGATGCGTAAACCGGTACGCAACAAGAGGCCGGATCAGTCCTGAAACCAAGAGGCCGTTGAATAGATATTCCACGAGGGAATATATTTGGGAGTTAGTGTAGGAGCCCAGTTATGAGCATTGAAGTAAGTGTCAATACTTCTGTCAATCCGTATGGACTTGTATAAAAGTGCTCCCTGAGCACATCCTATGTACAGAGTTTTTCATATTATTCGAATTTAGTTGTATTCCCTCTCTGTCTCTCCCGTGTACATTGTGTCTTAAGCTCTCCATTAAACTTGTTTCTTCTCTGTTGGTTTTCAATGGTTCGTATAGCTTCCGCACTTAACATTTCACATGGTATCAGAGCGCGAGGGTTGAGAACCTTTGTAGCCGACTTCAGCTCGAAACAAACAACAAAAAAACCTAATCTCGGTGAAAAACGAAAAGGAAAAAAAAATGGATAGAGGTATGGCTAGTTCTCTTCCAACTGAGAAGCTCGACAGAAGTAACTATGCATCTTGGTCGTACAACATGCACCAATACCTACTCGGACATGGTTACTAGAGCTATGTCAATGGAGCAAATGATGTAGCACCCGAATTGACACAGAGACTTCCCAACCTGGGAACATTCTGCGAGCAAACTTCTCTACTGCTTCGCGTCCTATGTGGGCAAATAGCTTCTGAGCTACATTCGGGATGCCAGAATGCCGAAGGATGCTTAGGGAAATCTGAGAAAGATTTTCGCGGCAAGCACCACAGCCAGGAAGCTCCAACTCCAACAGGAGTTGAGCAATGTGCGTCAACGCAACATGACGGTGGCTGACTACACCTCCAAGATAAAGGATATTTGCGATTCCCTCGCCTCCATTAAACTGACCATCCAAACCTCTCTCACTAAACTTCCTTTTCTCGACCTTTGGATAAACTTCGCTAATAATAATTTCAACTTTAATTGTTTTCAAAAAGAACTTAATACTTACCAATATATACCCTTCACCTCGACACATCCTATCCACGTCAAAAAAAGCTTCCTCTCGAACGAACTTAAAAGATACATTATTAGAGAAAGTACAGCCCAAGGTTATTTAAAAATGCAACAATTATTTTTTAATAGACTACGAGCACGAGGATACCCTACACACTTTATCCTCAATATATTCAAAAAACACCCCTATTCCCTTAGACCAACTCTCCTCTCAAATAAAACCATTAACCAAACCCCCACACCCATAATCTTTAAACTAAAATTCACACACCAAGCCCCTAATCTAGGAATAAAAGAAACCCTTACTAGCCTACACTTAAACCTCCAAGAAGACCCTCTACTACAACACATCCCCAAACCAATAATTTGTTGAACTAAATCTAAAAATCTATAATCTTCACTAGTCAACACAAAAAACATTACTATAGATCCACACTAACTCTCTTTATTTTTATTTTTTAAAACCACAAGTTTTATCTCCCTATATTTACCACGTGAGAATCCCCCCCTATCTTCTCCCTCTCTACCTTCACATTTCTTCTCTCTTAACTTTCCCTTTCTCTATCTCTATCTCCTCCTTCCCTCCCCTTCTCTTTCTCTCTCTACCTTTATCTTTCTCCCTCTCTAAATCATTTCTTTTTCCTCTCTCTCTACCTTTACTTTTCTCCCTCTCTACACACTAAAACTCACCTCTTTTTTCTTTTCCTTTTTTCCCCCCTTCTCCCTCTCTGCCTTCTCTCTCTACCTTTCCTTTTCTCTACGTCTCTCTTTTTTTCTTTTTCTCTCTCTCTCTCTCTCCCTCTCTCTTTTCTCACCTTTTTTCACACTCTCTTCTCATTAGTTAAATTTCTCCCTCTCTCTCTCTCTCCTCATTCCCCATAACTATTAAATTCGTATTCCCCTCGTTTTTCACCCACATCTTTACCTCGTACTACCCACCATCACACACATATACATACCCCTCCCCTCACTTATCATACCCTCCAGTCACCCACTTATCACCATTATTATACCCTCTAGTTACCCACTTATCTCTATCAAACTCATGATACCCACTCCCTCCCTTTACAAAACCATATCTTGCCCCCTTATCACCGTGTTACACCACTCCCTCCCATACTCCTCACTTCTTTTCACATTTATCACTCTTGTCCACCACTCATCTTACACCCCCCTTACCACAAATCTATATAAACTTACCTTTGTACTCGAAAATGACCTAAACACTGATGAGCTCCATATATGAGTGAAACTAGTTTGCTACATAGGTCATATTAATATATGTTTGATCAATAGTTTTTTTTTTCTCAAGTGTCTATTGTTTTTATGTGTGTGGTTAGTTGTGCTTTCTATAATATATATGCTATTTCATTCCCACTAAGTAAAACGTGGCACTCCCCCCTCTTTCCCTTAATCTTTAACCTACCCAATACCCGCAACCCTAAACTAATAACCCTAACACATTATATCCCCGCCAACCCATACCCTCATCATCATACCTCTCCAAACATGTCTCCCCTTACCACTAAAACCCTAAACCTACCAATCCTTAATACCTTTACTTTTGCACACACTACCCTAAACCCTCAGAATATTTTAACCCATATACCCTAAACCCTCAGAAAAAACCCCTAAGCCCTTAGAACAAACCCCTAAACCCTAAGAATAGTTAACCTAATAACACTAGTTGTAGCCTAAATAAGTATCGTGCCTGCTTTCCTCGTGCAATACATCATATAGTCTATCAAACCCTAAACCCTTAAGATATTTAACCCAAAAACCCAAAAACCTCAGTTTACCCTTAACCCTCAGTTAACCCATATACCCGAAACCCTCAAACCCAAACCCTAAATCCTCAGATAGTTAACCAAATAACACTAATCGCAGCCAAAGAAGTATCGTGCCCGTACTCCTCGTGTAAGACATTATATAGTCTATTAATAGGGAAAATGGTGCAAATCTGCCTCAGAGGATTAGCGTCGAAGTTCGGAGCATTCCGAACTGCTATTTGTACAAAGGACAATACGTCATCGTTTTATGACTTGCAGTAAATGCTCCTTGTAGAGGAGAATCACGCGGGTGCGTCGGCGAGTACACACGCGGACAGCAAGATGTTGTATACGAAGGGAGATAGGCCCCGTGGTTGTGGTGGACGAGGCGAATCGGTGTGCAATGGAGGCGGCTGATGGGAGCAAGGAAGAAGGCATCGTGGTGATGCCGACAGCAATTCTAGAGCCTCCGGAAGTAGGAGGAGTCGAGGAGGCGACGAGAACCAGCAAGGGAAACACACC
>NW_028231088.1:0-18405 GCF_043228905.1 Azolla caroliniana | reverse complement strand
ACTTGACAATCACCCGACCCAATCTAAGTTACCCGGTCGGAGTGATCAATCAGCTCATGGCGCGACCTACCGAGGAGCACCTTCAGTGTGCGCAATGCATATTGCGGTACGTAAGTGGCACTAAGGACCGGGGACTGCTATACTGGACCGGTACAACCTTGCAGTTGGTCGGCTACACCGATGCTGATTGGGCTAGCAACGCCGCCGATCGCCGATCCACGTCTAGATACACGTTCTCTCTTGGGAGTGCCGCGATAGCGTGGAGCAGTAAGAAGCAGCCGACAGTTGCACTGTCAAGCACCGAAGCTGAGTACCGAGGAGCGGCTGTCCTGACATGCGAAGCCATATGGTTGAAGCGGCTACTTAACGACCTGCAAGAGGAGGTGTCTGATCAGACGACGATCTACTATGACAACCTCAGTAGCATCCAGCTCGCAAAGAACCCCATTTTCCACGCACGGACCAAGCACATTGAGGTCCACTACCATTTTTTCCGTGAGCGTGTCCTTTCCGGTGAAGTCAAAATTCAGTATGTTTCGACGGATCGGCAAACTGCCGACATCTTCACCTAGCCCCTTGGTCTGGAATGGTTGCGGCAATTCTCGGGTGCGCTTGGGTTGTGTCACCTCGACGTGCCAAACTTGAGGGGGAGAACAGTCTCGAAAGACCGTGCAAGGGAGCAGGAAGAGAGGAAAAGAGGCCGCGACATCGAGTCGGATGACGAATTCGACTTCGGATCGGCTGAAGAAGCCGAGGGCGGATCCGCGGAAGACTCCAAAAGCGGACATAAGGGGAGCAGCCGAAAGAAAGAGCTGAAGCCAACCAAGCATGGGGGAGATGACGCCATCAAAGGTGAGAAGACCGAAGATGAGTTGGAGACAGCCAACTCGAATGAGAGCGAAAACTGATCGGAGGTAGTCGAGTCGGTTCAGATGTTTGATTCGGATACACTGAATCAACCGAGGGCCAAGCAGGAAAGAAGGCAATAGGAGAAGCGCCAACACCGCGACAGCAAGGGAGCTGTGAAGGGCCATAGCAGCAGACAAGACGACCGGAAGGGTCGAAGCGCGCGGAGTTGAACAGGCCGAGGAGTGCGAGCGAGGAGGAACCGGAGTGGTGACCCGGAAGATCCCGAAGAGCCTCAA
Organism: Azolla caroliniana; assembly: GCF_043228905.1. Lineage (NCBI taxonomy): Eukaryota > Viridiplantae > Streptophyta > Polypodiopsida > Salviniales > Salviniaceae > Azolla > Azolla caroliniana. Next base: position 17,260 of record NW_028231088.1, on the reverse strand, counting down.
GTTGAGTTTGAGGGGGAGTGTTGAGAGACAAGCTCAACATCGGCCAGATCGGGTGAGCAAGCTGAGGATCGGATCGGTTGGGACCGATCGGTTAGGCTGGATCGGTACCGGTACGTAGACCGGTGCATAGGAAGGCCGGATCGGTGCAGAAACCGTGAGGCCATCAGAAAGATATTCCGCAAGGAATTTATTTGGGAGTTAGTGTAGGGGCTCCTTAATGAGCATTGAAGTACTGTCAATACTTCTATCAGTCCAAAAAGGACTTGTATAAAGTGTTCATTGAACACACACAATGTACAGATTTGAGTATTATTTTGAATATAGTTCTGGTTTTTACTCTCTCTCTCTGTCTCTCCCGTCCATACTGTGCAAACCTAAGCTTTCCATTAAACCTATGTTTTCTGTTGTTCGGTTTCCTATGTTGCTTCCGCATGCCATTCTTTTCAATATGTATCAAAGTTAGTACAATGCATATCAAGTTAGTACTAAAACTATGTTAAGTGTTTACTAACCTAGACATATCAATGCGATCTATCTTACTAAGATGAGTTCTCAAATAGTATCAAATTCACATTCTCATGTCAAGTATCTTTCCTTGCCCTCTCGTGTCATGTGTTTGGTATTTTGATGTTAAAAGTAAGGGTCAGTCATCATTCATAGCACATACTCTTTCCTTCTTTATATCCACTTTGCTTTGTCTAGTGTGTGGTACACTCATGATTCACAGATTGAACACGTTAAATGCTAGTACTAATACAAAGGTTTGTTCAAGTATACATACCATGTTATGCCTATAACTCTTTTACAGTTCATATGTATCAAAGTTAGTACAATGCATATCAAGTTAGTACTAAAACTGTCACATATGAGTTCTTTGTGATCATTCTTTGTAAGATGAGTTCTCAAATAGTATCAAACTCACATTCTAGATAAGTAAACCAAAACAGTGTCAAGAAGCAGGTAATCAATAACTTAGCATTAAGTAATCATATACAGACAACGATCTAAATAAAATATACTTCAATTTTAGTTTTTTCTGGATCTTGTAATGCACCTATTTTTTGTTTCATTCTTCTAAGATTTCACACCCTTCTTCGTCTTAAAGCCACGAGGTAGTAGACTACTGAGTGGCACTTCATCATCAGAAGGGCAAGCCAAGCTTGAGGGAACAATGTGCTTTATTGCAACTGCCTGAGATGCACACACTTCCAAGAAGATGCGGTCAAAACACGTTCGCGTTCACAAGTGGAAGGATCGCGCATAAATGGAAGGAGAAGGGAAATTTTAGGGGTTTTTCAATGATTTTACAAAACACATTGATACCAGTATCATACAAGTTCAAACATACTATGAAAAAGGTTAAAAATCCACTATTTTCGTGATTTAGAAGTAACTAAAAAAAGACGAATTTCAAAAACATACATTCTCAATTTATATCACAAACTTTACAACCAATGTTATTTTATAAGAAACGATTTTTGGGAAATCATAAGAATTCAAAACACATGATTTTATATTACTCGATTTGTTACAAGCGGAATGTAGTTACACTTAATAGCCAAATATACATTCATGATCACTCCTTTACGGAGAATCACTACTATAACTAATATACAATGACGATTCCTCCTCATCATCCTCGGATGTACCAATCAGTGCATTATCTTCGTCATAAACCAAATGGTTTGACTCTAGATTATATGTAGCAGATCTCGTTTGCCTTTGACTTGAGCCACCTTGTAGACCTGGTAATTTTTCTTTTATTATATCTATTGTTGACTTCCTTAATCGTCCGGCTTTTGTAAGTGTGAAGTCGTACACGATGATATCCACATCAGAGATATCAAGGGTCGAGGTATTACGAATGTTTCGCTTCCTCTTCCTACCTCCCCTTCTTGTTTGGCATTCAATCATCTCCAATGTATACTTACCTGTAAAAGCATTTGCACTTCTAGTGTTGTACCAATGAACATTTATAGACTTGATCGTGTTATCTATTTCATGCATTAGCACTTCTAGAATTTTACCAACCCAAAATTGGTGGCCATGTGAGTTCTCATCAGCCGGCGTTGCAATCAACATCCCCGCGGTGAGCTCTTGCAAATTTCCTTGCCAAATAGCTTCGGCTGCTTTGGTCATCCTTGGTCCCACATAAATGTCTCTTTGTTGTGGATGGACCAAGCTGTCATTAATCGCATTTACTAGTCGCTCCGGACTTCTATTTACGCAATCATGTTGCAGCGACCATGTGAATGGCGTTTCCAAATTCCAATTATCAACAGATACACAATTGTCTATAATTTCTTTCTGATCACTATAAAATACATCCCACCATGACGTGTCTTGTTGTGCGGCATATTTCTTGGCGGCCTCAATATGTTTTCTTTTTTCTTCTAAGGCTTGGAGCCATGACCGTTTTTGTTCTAATACCAAGTCGCTCTGCAACTGTCCTTTCTTCTCAATTGGCATTTGCTTAGCTCCATGGACAATTGTACTCGGCATACAAAGTAATAACTGGCAACCACCTTCAGGTTCCCATGTTGTAGAAGATGAATATTGTTTAGCATACAAAAGTGTAGAACCACTTATTCCATTTTTCTTTATCAAAAAAATGTGATTGAAACTTATATTGTTTAACTGAGCAAGCACTTTAACATTCCCACCACCCCCATCTAATATATATCTCTTAAAGTCATATACCTCCTTCAAGTGTAACACTTTTGGGCGTGGTGTATATGCATCACAAATGACATCAAATAGTTTAGGTAAAGTGAAAGCATCATGCCGAGACAACTGTCTGGAGAATGTGCTAAACATCTGATCTATATGGTCATGTGTGTGGCCAACCAAAAGGAAATTGACTTTCACTTTCCTAAACAATTCTAGGTTGACCAACATACTTAGATAGCCAAATACAGTTGAATTTTTGTTTTCTCTAGCAGTATTGTCCAATTGAATGTATAGAACAGGGGGGAAAGGTTGTCCCCAAGACATCAAAACTCGGTGAATCACTGTAACTGTTAGGTTAGGGTCATTGTGAACATTGGGGTAAGTAATGAAGACGTGAGGTCGAACAGACCTATTATAAGCCAAGCATCCCACCAAGTGCATTTGAACAAGGCACTCATCATTGACATCTTTGGGGAGCCTCCGCATATGCGGCAAGCATGTCTTCTTCTGGTCCATGCCATCTATCATTAAGCACATGTATTGTTCAGGCCTCTTCAAACACTTCTCTCTATGATGCATCGCCTTCCTTCGTTCTAAGGATTGTGCCTCACGATGCTCTTGTAGTAACTTCTTACTCGTATCCTTTTCCATTGATGTCTTTGCACCTTTAGCCAAACTTTTAAGATTTGCACAAATGGAGCAATAACCCATACGTACTTTACGAGGAATAATAACATTTGAAAAACCGAGCTCTCCATAATCTTGTGAATTGGCTATAGGTGATAGACTTATTACGTGAGCCCAACATTTCAGATCGATAGACATCATAAACTTCCCGACGGGTATAATTATTAGAAAGATGCATCCTACCTGTAGTGGGCATTACTTCACAATTTAACTGAAAGTAAGTTTTCATCCAACCAATAGCTAGTCTTCCAATTGCACCTTTCATACTTGGAACCTCTTTACAATTGAGCATCTGATCCCCGCTAAGTAGACGTTGTTGTACTCTATGTAGCCGCATGTTACTAACACATAACACAATTTTGAATGCAACTCTACATATCTGTTGCGCATGGAAGATATAATACTCGAATGATACTTTGATCCCCGTACATTTGTCAGATACTAGTTGCATATGTGATCCGAGGTAAGTGTCTTGCTCATCACCGGTCATCGAAAAATAGTATCGCCTTAATTCTCGCAACTTTGATTTTCCAATCATAGACATACAACCACGGGCACAACATATTTTGTTGACATCAAATCCAATCTGTTTATCTGATGTCACCAAGCTAAATCTAGCCAGACGAATTCTTCGTGGGATTCTTCTAATATGCATAGGGCTCCCAGATTTCTCTTCCTGCATAGAGGTTGGTGTAACCTTGTTACAGTCTAATTCTCTGTTCTGACCATCGCCAATGTTATTCAATGTTTCCTGGGCACTTCCTTCATTCTCGGTATCTTTATTAATATCGTATTCTTCAATAGAGAACTCTTCACATGTGTCATTATTTACATTCCCTATAGATGAGCTCAGACAATATTCTTCGATAGAATATGGTGAGTCGGTCGAAAGACAATATTCTTCAATCGAATATGGTGACTCTGTTGACAAACAATACTCTTCAGTAGAAAACGATGGGTCTGATGACAAACAATATTCTTCAATCGAGAACGGTGAATCTTCACTCATGGCTTAAGGTCTAGATAGGGCTCTCTAAGTTATACTCCTCTCTAACCATATACTCCTCCCTAAACATAAACTTCTCTCTAAAGAAAAGCCAAATCAATAGAATGTCTATATTATGTAATATTCTATTAAAATACAATACATCTAAAAATTATTTTTAATAAAGTAATTTAACTTAAATTATCAATCATTATATAAACTAGATCTAAATGATGTTAAATCAAGTAAAATTAAAACTAATCATTAACAAGCCTTGAATATGTTGGATTAATGTTAAAATCATTGGCTAATTAATGACACCCATTTTGATATAGAACGTCTCACTCATTGATTCTTTAATGCTCACCATTTTAAATATTAGACTTACCAATCATTGGTTAATTCATGCCCACATCTTTAATACATAACATTTGAGAGTCATAAAATTTTTTGCTTTTAGTAATCAATCATTGGTACAATCATGAACCTCTATCATTGTCTCCTTCATAACCTTTGAAGTGATTGTAGGTTGTTATGAGTATAAAAGATTGATCAATATGTTAGTTTGACTTTGTAATCATTAATACAATCATAAGTTACTATAGTTAATGTGACTATGGTTACAAACTAACTATCCTCAAAGTTACCAACATTGGTTAAGGTGACTATGGTTACTTTAACCATGGGTTCAATCCCTATAAATAGGAAGACCTCATCATATTTCACTCACCAGAGCGTACAGAGCGTACAGAGCACACAGAGCACACAGAGCACACAGAGCACTCAAGGCACAAAGCACGAAAGCGCGATCTCCGCCTCCACACAACACGATCAACCATGTCTTCCAAGAGAGTCGAGCGCGAGGAGTCCAGGTAGGCCTCTGACACTGTGGACATTTTTGTAAATATGTTTCGTTTCCCAAGAACTCGATACAGCGTATCGAGTTCATGTATACAATACAAATATTTATACACGAACTCGATACGGCGTATCGAGTTCGTGTGTAAATATTTGTATTGTATACATGAACTCGATACGCCGTATCGAGATCGTGTTTAAAGTATAGGTTTTAAACACGAACTCGATACGCCGTATCGAGTTCATGTTTAAAGTGTAGGTTTTAAACACGAACTCGATACGCCGTATCGAGTTCGTGTTTAAAGTGTAGCCTTTGAGAGAGAAAAATCGTTACGGGGTGGAAATGATATCAAATTGTCTGGCAAAATCAGTCTTTTTTATGTTTACTTTACTTACGTTTAAACAAATACATGCTCTACTTATAGGTTGTTTATGACGTACTTTAGCTTAAAATAGTAGAAAATGATCTACAAATTGCCTTCACTATGGCAAATTCTCCTCAATATAGGTTTAGAATCTATAAAAGTCACACCTACTATTTAAAAGAATATATAACGAGGTATACTTATTACGATATATATTTTCTAGGCTGAATAGCTTACTGCTCCTGGAAACTGTTCTTCATTATAATAACAACTTCAATCTACGTGACTATCTAACTTATGTTTTTGCATATACTTTCTTAAATAGGTCGTTTGAGAACCTGTCAGACCGACCCGTAAAGAAAATTAAGCTTCGCATACAAGGTTCTCCAATCGAAGCCCAGACCAAGGTAACTCCGGAGACCATGAAGAGAGGAAAAAAGCTTCTCTTTAACGAAGAGACAAAATCTCAGCCACATAGTGATGTAAGCCAAAAGAAACTTGTCGCCGCTACTGGAGGCGAAGACCTTCCTGACCGAGATCTAACGGACAAGGAATGGTGTATGCAATATGTCGACTCAAAGAAAAAAAGTCGTATTGTATACAGCAAAGAAGAAGGGTGAGGGGCAGCTAGGAAAAGAAACTCCATTTATGTATGGCCGAATTCTACGATTTGACTACGAAGATGCAGATTCGGCCAACATACTGGTAATGATAGAGTGCTCCAAGGGGGTACGCAAAGTGTTCCTTTCAGAAGACCTTTTAGTAAAGGAATCTTGTGGGCCTGAAGTGTTCAAAAAAGCACTTGATAACTCACAAAACCTGATTGTTACCTTGAGGCCTTATATACAAGGCCATGTAACTCTAAGAGATGAAGAGCCCTCCCACGTGAAGGCCACTAAAAAGGTATCCAAAGTCCAGTCAAGACCAGCCAAGAAGAAGACAACGAAAATGTCGGATACGGATTCGACAAGTGAAAATGAAGAAGAGGATAATAAGGGGACGCCAGGAGCCGAGCTGGCCTCGGGTGTCTTGTCATCCGAGCAGAATAAAATAAGGAGAGAGTTAATGCAACGGAAGCTGGTCAGGAAAGGGCAAGTATTTAATTTGCCTATAACACACATCCATCGGCCCCCTATTGATGAAAAAACAGGTCGAAGACCAATTGAGATTAGAGAGCCTCATCGCATGCATGTTCAAAATCTCAAGAAAAAAATGAAAATTAATCCTCATGCCACAGTGGTGCCTTTTATTGTTATGGTGGATCCTGAAGAATGCGAAACCATTGAAGATTTTGATATCAGAAAGCATGATCAATATAATTATTTTGTCATTGGTGGATCGCATTCAGCAGAGGCACGTCGGCAACTTGTGAGAGAACATCCAACCACTTTCTTCTTCAAGTATGCCGAGTGCAAAATTTATGTTGGGCTCACAACCGAAGAGGCTAAGCTGTTGGCATGGGACCATAATAATGATAATGACTATAGGCAGAAAATGTCGTCTATTGAGCGTATACGGTTCTTCCACCACGAGTATTTAGATGTGAAACAAAAGTTTGGTGTGAAGTTACATCCAGGCCTTCGACGTCAATGTCTTCATGAAGTCGGCATTGTGGTAGATGATAATGTTAGGTCCGATGGTCTTCGAAAGTATGAATCTTGGTTTCAATTAGCGTTTAGAGATGGAGAAGTATGGGACCTCCAAGATCAAATCTTCTCAATGTGGGAGAATAAGGAGGTAAAGGGTCAACGACAAAAGAAATGTAGGGTTGACCCTGAACTAGAATTAAAGTCACAAGCCGCCAAGAAAATTGACTTGACAATTGAAGAAGCGGCAGACGACATGAAGCTGTCTCTATGGAGAGCGATGCAAGGTATTAAGGACGAGCAGCTTCTTGTGTCGGTTTTGTCAAGGGTTGTGGCGAAAGATTTAAGCCTTGAAGAAATGGTCACCGAGTTCAATAAGTAAGTCTTTCAAATACTGAAATTGTAGTCTATCTGGTGTAATTCAAAGTTCTAATCTTGATTTCTAATTTTATAGTCATAAGGTGTACATGAAGATCCAAGAAGTAATGATGAAACAACTTGGATGTATAACTTGGGAACAAGTGACCGAGGATTATCCTCTAACGTCTTCGTATAAGGCGTTATCAGAGTATTTTATTGCATTCAAGGATTGGGTTAGTATTGATGTTTTTTCATTACCCTTTCATCATATGTAGAGCTTGTATAATAATACCTGATGTCCTATTGTTTCTATTAGAAACCGTGTCGAGGCAAGAAACAAGGAGAAGTTAAGGATATACACGATTTCCCTACATCCTTCCTTGCACATCTCGAGCGAGCCAGAAAAGAAAAGGATCGTCGCTTAGTCAAGGCATACGAAATGGAGGAAGATGGCTCGTTTAAAAAATTTAGCCACAAAAAAGATATTACGAGAGATCTTTACTACAATGTGGTTTGCGGTGATGTCATCGACTTGATCCAGAAGGTGCCAAAGAAGGAATATACGCTAATGATTGCGGATATTCCTTACGGATTTCGAATGGCTGGGTCATCATACGACGATGAACCGTTTAGGTTTAAACAATTGGAGAAGATGGTCAAGGATTTCGCTGAGCTAACGACCGCATCCTTGTGGCGAATAGTTGTCTTTCATAGTATGGACCAAGGGTACTCGGTAGCTCAAGCTTTGAGATCTCGTTGCCATGGCATCGAGAACCTTGCATGGTAAGTATTATTTATAGGTGTCTTTCATTATATTGCAATTCTTAAGGTTGTTGAATCTATTCTTAACTCGATGAATTATTTTTTATAGGATCAAGACCAATGTAAATAGAAGGCCAACTTTTCGGTTCGTTAATGCCATTGAATACATAACGGTTGGCTACTTCGACGAAATTAAAAAACAGAGAATCAAAGAGCATTCTAATGAAGTGGGAGGTTCAAATCTGTTGGTATATCCAGCAGTGACTCGGAAATTGCGACATGTCACCACGACAGAACGGGGACTTGTCAACCCATACCAAAAACCTCAACGACTTATGATGCGCTTGATCGAGATGTTTTCTGTCGAAGGAGACTGGATATTAGATCTCTTTTCTGGCACAGGTATTCCTCGAACTAGGGTAACGATCTTGAGATAACCAATCACTTTCTTTCGTTTGACAACTAAATCTTCTTGTTACTTACATCATAGGAACTACGTCAGCATGTGCATTGAAGCTGTTCAGAAATACAGTTGCATTGGAGAAGGACGAGGACCAAGTTATATTTATTAATATGCGGATTAAGGCTTTGTGGGAGTGCCCAGACCAGGATGAGGAGGTCGGTGCAAAGAACCTCGCCAATACAGAAAGGTTTCAACCCGCTTCGCGAGAGCCTATTCCTCCGTTAGCCGGCGAACCGGGGGAGCTAATAGAGCTTGATGATGAGCTTATAGAAGATATTTCGTTGGCCCGGCTAACAGGGGAAACCAATGCACGTATAGCCGAAGACAGTTCTACACAAGATGATGAAGAAAATGACGTTGATGAATTGATTGCTATGTAATAGACTATATAAAGAATATGACACTGACGATTTGTTAAGATTTCATATTATTAATACAAATTTTGGGTTTTACCTAGTGGATTCTATTCTTTATAATCATCTATATGTTTCAATTTTATTTTTATATACTTCATTAGTAGATTTATGATATTGGTTTCACCGCGTGCATAGCTGACTACCAAACTTATGGAGAAACATGAACTAGCTTAAATGGAGGCTGATTTTGGTCTAAGCTAACCTTAACAGAACATGGCCCTATAATTATTGCCATGACTGTCCATGTTGTTATTATGGATCTTTGTCTTATATTGTTAAAACTATTATGTGTCTATTCCATTGCTGCTTAGATTGTGTAGTGTGTTGATAATGGTTCCAGTTGCGTTATCGTTCGGAGTTTGATCTTGTGTGAATCACCTAAGCAATAGAGTAGATCAATTTTAAATACAGGTATGAAAGCCTAATAGGTTTGTTATTTCCACGACATTATCCTAAAGTTCACTGCCTTACATTGTGCACAATTATATACACATATGGTTTGATCCCATATGAACAAACTGAGGAATAGATTAGATCAACTTTTAATATAAGTATTGAATACTTTAATAAGTTAGTTATTCCAATCACTTATCCTAATGTGCACTATCCTACATTTTCCCCAATTACATACATGCACATATGGGTCAAAGTATAAATTATATCTCATTTTATTAGTATGGATACAAGTACACCTCATATTTTTGTAAAACCTACCTAATTAATATAAGTCTTTAAGTTAGTGTTTCCCTTGTCGCACAATAGTGCCATATTGAGCCATAGTTGAACTTTATTTAGATACATTAACTTATCAACATGTCTAAACTTGCATGATTTCTACTGATCTCCACTCGTAGATCTATCATGTATTTTTATATTTGCAAATTCTTATCAAGTTGAGGAACATGTGATACTAGTGTATCCAATTATTGTAGAGAGGGTGTATTTTCTTCGTTTTAAGAAGATTCTACAAGTGGAATGCGCAATCCTTCCACTTGTGAACGCGAACGTGTTTCAATAGTATTAGCATTAATATCCTAGAAGTCATTGGGCACCTCGCTCTTCAATTGGTGTTGCTCCTTTTCATGGGTTGAACTGGTGTTCTACACTAACACTTTATTCGTAGTACAAACTTGTTCCTCTTCTTGGGTGGTTGCTGTCTTCATTGCAAAATCCTCGTTGATGATGTTAGACACCTGGATCTTTGTAGAGTCTTGCTCCAAGTGCAAGCTACTTGCGGTGTTTTGGTAAGACACCCCATTCATAGTACAACCTTGTTCCTCTTCTTGGGTGGTTGCTACAATCTCAAGGGCCATACAGTCTTGCCCCAGGTTAAGTCTACTTACGTTGTTCTGGACACACACCTCATTCGTAGTACAACCCAGTTCCACTTCTTGGGTGGTTGCTACAATCTCCTTATTCATTGTACAACCATGCTCCTCCTCTTGGGTCAAATTCACATTCCCTGCAGACTCCTCGTATAAGTCGCTTGTCACCTCGTTCTTTGTCCACTCCGTGTCCTCTTTTTGGGTGATTTCACATTCCTCATGTGTGGTAGCGTCTGAGCCTGAATCATCAAGATTGCTCCACAATGTGCCTGAATCATCTGAACTCATTTGAGAATCTACATGTTCTTCTACTCCTAAGTAACGTAGAGGGATACAAGAACAATATCAATTCACATTCTTAAAAAGTGAAGGCACCCAGCCATATCAATTAACATACAAGGTTAAGGCACAAACGTTTACCTAATGTTACATCTTCATCCTGTTCTTTTGTAGATGAGTCTTTGCAGATGATTGTGTTTGTCATGTGTTGCAAGACCTAGTTTGCATTGGCATCACACTCGTCATTATTGCTCTTCATCATGCCAAGATTTCACAACACTTTCTATATATTAATACACCAATACCATTATTGTCACTAGGGTGATGTGGTCAAAATAACTCTTAGATGAGAGGGTTCCCAACATGTACTTAGGAGTGAGATAAATTCTTTTTCATGTTGTGACTCTGAATCGGTATCTCCATTTTCATTAATTGTTTCTTCCTTGTCTAAAAACAAAAGTACCTGGTATTAGTCTTGCTCTTTAACTTTACAACTCTCAAAGTTTGTGAGAATTTCAATCAACTCTGCATTTCTTCCACTTTCCATACAATTTCTTTGCAGCATTACGCTTCTTCGTAGGCTCTTTGATAAAAACATAAAATATTAGAAGTATACCAACATTTCATATATTAGAATTTCACACACAATTAGCATTACTGTTCACACAGTTAGGGTGAGCTGAGCTAGGAGAATTTGTTTGAAGCAACAACTCTTCAATTGATCCAATTGCCCTTCTCATACATTCATCTTCATCATAAATTTCATCAATTACCACTAAGGAACAACCGTGGACGTTAGAATTTGCAGCAAACTCTGTACGTAGTAGTGGGGGGGCTGGTTGGTCAATTACCTTCCCTGGTTGGTGTTGCTTGAAACCACAACATTCATATTACAAGAGTACATATTATAACATGAGTCCAATATTACAAATAATATCAGTAAGGAATCAAGTGGACATTTAAGACCTTCGGTACTAAATATTCAATATTGAGCAAGGTTGTTAGGTACGTTAGATACGGTACGTATATAACGTATTAATATTGTGAAATGCTCAAGATGTGAAATGCTCTCAAGAATAGCCTCATTTTCCATTACGTTCCAAGTTACATTTTATAGACTACTCTTAGCATGGAGGGTGTTCTCCCGCTCCAATTAGCTCTTCTAATTATGGGGCCTTGGTAGGGACCTAATTTGGGTGTGGTCCATGTGACCGCCACAGTTCCCCCTTGTAAAAAGAAGTTATTGTGCGGTTGGATCGTGATGGGGCGTGGACGACGGTTCTAGGATGGGGGATGACACGGGCGTGGGCGTGGGTGTGGGCGTGGGTGCGGGCGGGGGTGATGGTAGCTGATGGACGGGCTTCATGCGAGACTGGTGGGCAAAGGTAGAGTGGTTGTTGGAGGCACGACGGAGCAAATGTGTAGTGTTGTGTATTTGCTTTTGAACTTCGAAGGGATTCATCCATCGGTGCATGAGAGAGTCGTTGAGGCCGCAACGACGGATGGGGAAATAGACGAGGACTTTGTCACCGACGTGGTATTGATGGTCGTCGCGGCCTGCATCGTGTTGTCGTTTTTGGTGTAGCTGTGCTTGGTGCAGGTTGCTTGTGATGGCTTTGCGGAGGAGAGGCTGGAGTTGTTGCAGGTGGGACCACTGGGACACTACGTCAGAGTGGAGTCATGTGATTGGTTGCGGGACTGCCACTTCTAGGGGTAAGCGCGGGTCCCTTCCGTAAAGGGCCCGAAATGGGCTAATGCGGGTGGAGGCTTGCACAGTTGTGTTGTAGGCATGTGTAACGAAGGGCAAGATCCGGTCCCAGGTCGAGTGCAATGGATCGATGTAGGCCGAGATTTGTTGTTTTAAGGTTTGATTGAGGCGCTCCGTCAATCCATTCGTCTGCGGATGGTAGGGTGATGTGAATAATTGTTGGATCCCTAATTGTGTAGAAATGAGGCGTAGGAGCTCGCTGTTAAACTGGGGTTCTCGATCGGACAAGATTTGGAGTGGCCAACCGTGGGGGAAGATGATTTTCTCCAATAGTTTGGAGGCGATGGTCATAGCCTTCGCATCTGGGATAGCGGTCATCTCAACCCAACGCGTCAAGTACTCGATTATGACAAGGATGAATTTGTTCCCTTCTTGTGACTCGGGAAAGGTGCCCATAGTGTCCCATCCGATGATTTCAAATGGAGCGTGAACTTGTATCGGATGTAAGAGGCCTTGGGCCACTTGAGGTGATTTGATGGCTTGTCATAAGTTGCATGCTTTGATGTAGGAGGCGACCTCGTGGCGTAGCCCCGGCCAATAGAATTTGCAACGGATTTTATCTAGCACCTTATGAAAACCCAAGTGGCCGGACAACATGTGATCGTGGAAGAAACGAAGGTAAGATAGGCGCAGTTGCTCAGGCACATAGACCCGGGCCGGGGTTCCTTGCCTACTTGGAAAAAAAGCAGGACATTATCCTAGATCATGAATTGCTTGGTGAGGGATGATGTGGGCTCGGCTTGTAGGCGGTGGTAGATGGCTTGGATTTTTTTGTCGTGTTGTTGCATGTTGGCCATTTGGGACGAGGATATGGGGAAATTGATTGTGTTAGAGGCGATCTGGTTCTCTTGAAAGGATATGCGGGATAATCCATCGGCGACGATGTTCTGGGGGCCACGGCGATAGCGCAGAGTGAATGTGTAGTCCTGTAGCGCCAAAGCCCAACGGAGCGACCGGGTGGATGAACCTTCTTTATGGGGGAGAGCAATGGCTGATGATCGGTTTCGACTGATGTATTTGATCCATGTAAGTATGGGTGGAAATGATGGAATGCCCAGACGATGGTGAGCAACTCTTTTTCGGTTGTCATGTAATTTTGTTCGGCTTTGGTAAGTGACTGACTTATGTAGGCAATCGGGCGGAGTTGGTCGTTGTCGTCGGATTGGAGCAGGACCGCACCAAGGCCGACATTGGAGACATTCGTCTGCAGATGGAAAGGCTTCGTGAAATCAGGGTGGGCCAGGAGGTCAGAGGCTTGGAGTGTTCACTTGAGCTCCAGGAAGCTTGATTCACAGGCTTCGGTCCATAGGAAGGGTGCATCCTTTTGTAGGAGCGCGTGTAGTGGGGCTGACAGGTCGGCTAGCTGTGGGATGAGGCGGAGAGAGAACGTAAGGAGGCCGAGGAAGCGTTGAAGTAGCTTGACTATGGTGGGGCGTGGGAATTTTTGGACTGCTTCCGTCTTCTCTGGGTCCATCGGTACTCCGTCAGAGGAGATGACGTACCCGAGGAAGTGGAGGCACGTACTACCCCATCGACACTTCTTCCATTGCAGCTGCAATCGATAGCATTGAACACAAGTTAGGACCTCCCGAAGGACTTGAAGGTGTTCTGCCCAAGTGCTTGTATGTATCAGAATATCGTCTAGATGGACGATGACGACGTGGCGGGTGATGAGATCATCGAAGATGGTGTTAGCCATTCGCTGGAATGTGCCCCCAACATCGGATAGGCCGAAGGGCATCTATGTGAACTAAAAAATGTCTTTCCTAGCGCGGAAAGCAATTTTCTGGGCATCTTTAGGATTCATAGGGATCTGCCAATATCCCGAGGCCAAATCGAGGGAGATGAAGTACTTTGATTTGTCGAGCTGGTCGAGGAGGTCGTCGATACAAGGGAGAGGATATTGGTCATGGGTGGTGACATGGTTTAGTTGTCAGAAGTCGACACAAAAATGGTAAGAACCATCCCCTTTCTTTACCATGTGTGGCTCTAAGATCCACTTGCTCCTGGAAGGTGTGATAATCCCCTATTGTAGCATAGTTTGGATGGCGTTGTCCATGCGCTCGTGGTCGAGAGGCGAGCGACGTCGGGGAGCTGCGCTAATGGAGCGGGCGTTGCCTGTAGGAATCGTGTGGTGGATCGGAAAACGGACCGAGGGAGGTTTTGCAGGTGGTGTAGACAACGAGGGAAAGGTGGCTAGGAGCCGTCGGATGTCGTGGATGCGCTCTATCGGTGATACCAAGTACTGTGTGTTGCTGATGTGGGTGGTATCTCGCGGAGTAGTGAAGAGCGCAATCGGAAGGTGATTGGGGAGGATGAGCTGTTGTGAGGACAAATCGAGACAGGCTCGACAATGGAGGAACCAATCACAACCCAGGGTGATTGGGAACAACTAGTGTGGGAGGACGTAGAAACAATGTTGAATCTGGGCGCAATTGATGGTGAGCATGCACATGACTTGCGTATGTGAGTGGTACAACCGTTGTTGGTCACCAAAGAGGATTTTAATGGGCGGTGCCTGGCTCGTGGGAAGTTGTAATTGGGTGACAAAATCTGCGTTGATGGAAGAGATGTTGTTGTCGGAGTAGAGGAGAACTTCTTGGGTCGTGTGCTGGAGGCGGGCGATTGTGGTACAAACAGGCAAAGTTGATGACGTGGAGGTGTGGACATGCGTGGTCGGCTCGATCGTGCTATAAACGGGAGAAGTTGATGACGTGGAGGCATGGACGTGTGGGGGCGGCTCTCCTTGCGGCACCTCGCGCATTAGTTTTCCGAGAGTTCAGAGAGGGAGGCAGCGTCGGCTAATTGGATGTTCTACTTCTGTTGGTGATTTTGCCACTTTCGACAGTGACACCAAATGTGGCCATAGTTGTTGCAGTAGAAACATTTGGGGCATCCCTGGCTGTCTTGTTCGGGCAATGCACACTTGGCGCGTAATTGCGCGTTTTGGACATCGATGTCCATGGGAGTGGCGGCTGGCATAGTGTTTGTATGATCATGACTAAGATTACCTGGTGCGTGCATGTCGTGCGCGTCTGCATCTTCGATGTGTTGGGCGGTGAGGATGGCTTCGTGTAGTGTCGCCAGGCCTTGATTGTGTACACGGCGACAAAGATCACGTCGAATACGCGACCAGAAAAAAACAACATGTCTTCCGACATGTTGGCGTGAGCTCGGCCGGCGTAGGATCTGCACAAACCGAACCACGAACTGGGTGATGGGTTCGCGTGGTTGTTGGGCAATTAACTGACTTGTTGTAGGGCCATCTAGCGGGAGTCTTGATGAGCAAAATTCTGAATCATGGATGCCCCTAACAGATCCCAGTTGTTACGTGTCTCTTCGGGTTGTTGGACGAGCCATGTTGCTGCGATATTCTCGAGGAGTGTCTTCATTTCCATTTCCTTCCAGGGGTGTGGCCACTGGTGGTAACTAGCCACCATTTCGAAATGATCCAGCCAAGAGAGGACATCTTCCGATGGTAGGCCGGAGAATGGTTTTGGGCGAACTCGAGGGTCCGGGAGATTTTGTTGTGGCTCGGATCGTGCTGAAAAAAATGACAACATGGCTTGGTTAGTATGGTTAACTTGTAAAATAATGTTGGACAAGGCTTGAACCAGTTGGTCGATTGGCGATGTTGGCTAATGTTCTTGAGTTTGTTGTTGTAGGAATTCCGGATTCATTGAGTTTGCGTTGCCGCCGTTGATGTCGTGTTGCATCGTGGCGTGTTGTTAGGGTCGTGAGTTAGGGTTGCTTTTCCCGCTTCTCCACCAAGATGTGAAATGCTCTCAAGAATAGCCTCCTTTTCAATTACGTTCCAAGTTATATTTTATAGACTACTCTTAGCGTGGAGGGGGTTCTCCCGCTCCAATTAGCTCTTCTAATTATGGGGGCTTGGTAGGGGCCTAATTTGGGTGTGGTCCATGTGATCGCCACAATATGCGTATAGTGCCTCCCAATTTAAAAATACGTTAAATACATTTTTTAATATGTTAAATACTTATAAAATACGTATAGTACGTTAAATACTTCTAGAATTTGAAAATTATTTACCTTTCTAAACAATATTTATAATATTATAAAAAGCATCTATGTTTACACAATTTTGTGATGTACATTATAGTTCTACATCCTAAAACGCATATAAGACATTTGAACATTTCACATCCTAAAATACTTATAATATGGATGTCGACATTCACTTATTCTATAAATCAGTGTAAGTGTGTATCATGATGTTCTATTTCAAATTGTAATTATTTACGATTATGCCTTCATAGATTGAGGAATTGTCTATGATTATCACACTAAGAATAGGTTTCTGTCTTCTTCATCTTCATCTTGTATCTTATGTGATTATCACACTCAAAGTTAGGACAGGTTTTTGTCTTCTTTTCTCTCTTTTTCTTCTTCGACTTCTTCTTCGTCGTCGTCTCTTCTGTTCTTCTTTCTTCCATCTTTTTGCTTTTTTTTCACTAAAATCTTTTTTTTCTTTTGCCTTTTGTTGAGGTTTTACTTACATTTTTTTATAAATACGTATTATACCTACTTTTCAAATGTACGTTAAATACCATATTGGACAAATGTACATGATGTTTGACTGAACAACATTAAGGTATAATACATACTATACAAATTATGAGGTACTATACATATTTAAACGTTAAATACGTGTACATAAACAACCATGGTACTGAGTCAACTGATCACCAAGGAATACATTGTAATAACTAATGATA
>NW_028231087.1:0-18413 GCF_043228905.1 Azolla caroliniana | reverse complement strand
GTGAAGGCAATAATTGTCGTGGAGATGAATGTAGAACCATTAAGGTGGAATGATGGAAGTCTCAAATACATCAAACACGGGAAGTTGTTTAGTTGCTCGAGCAAGGGTTAGGATCCTTCAATAGGTTTTGTTGACGGGTATTGTATGTAACAAGTCGTAGATCTGAAGAAAAAGTTGTATGGTTTAAGTGCACTGAAATCAACAAACGAGGTAGAAACATAATCCATAAATCGGAAGCAACAAATTGGTGTGAAAAGAGGAGCGATGCTTGACATTTTGCAATAACTTATTGGCAACTCCCCAAACAAGACCAAAACACACACTGGAAAACTACAAAGATGTGCTTGTCATGCTAAGAGGTAGTTGCCCATATGTGAGACCGAGAATGTTCGGTGTTTGCATTGTGCCCACATTGTGATGGAATGACCTTGACTTCGAGGGACGCAAATGTTGATTGATGCAAAAATTATGGTTGTATTTTGCCATCCTCCCCACAAGAGCCATGATCTCGGACTTTTTGTTTCTATCCAATGGTTTTTTAGGTTTTTGGTCTCTGAGTTTTTAGGTTTTTAGTCTCCAAAATCAACATTGGATATGGTATGATATTCGAAACTTTTCGCGACTGGAATTTTGTGTAAGTTGAAGTTTCTAGTATCTTCAAAAAAAATTGGCCACAAAATTTTTAATGGTGGCCATAATTTGTTGTGTCTCTGAAGTCTAAAAGGTTAGGTGGTTATGGTTTTGCAGAATGTTTGTGATCTTTGAAGGTTTCCTCGATTGAACTTTTGTGGCATTTTAAGTTTCGTGGTAGCTAAAATTGTGTTGCTTCGAACTTTTGTTGCTCAAAATTTAATTGTGTATGAAATTTGAGATGGAACGATTTGGAATGATCTTCTAACTTTTTGTTTTACATTCGGTGATGGATTCCACTAGTTTTAATTTTCATGGTGAAGTTTTTATATGTGTAAAACTCGAATATTTTGATATGTGAATATGCTTTTGATCTTCGGAAAAAAATAATTTGAACTTAAAAGTTTTTGAACTCAACACAAAATTTCAACTGGGTTACTCGAATCGGTCGGATTACTCGTGTCTTTGTCAACTTACCCTTGACAAAGACGAGTTACTCGGGTTATCCAAAAGAGTCGAGTTAATGGAGACAATAGAAGGGGCAAAGTTGGGTTATTGAAGACACAACTAGGTTACTCGGCTTACCCAAAGAATCATTTTATTGGTGACAATAGAAGGGGTAGAGTCAAGTTATCAATGACAGTAGAAGGAGCTTCATCCTTGCTTTCCTTCTACACACACACACACACACACACAAACATAGAGTTCTCTATGTATGTGTTCATGAGGTTGATCACAACTTAGCACTTTCCGCTTCCATGTTTCCTCCACTCCTTCTAGAAGTTAGAGCCCGCGTGCGTAACATAGGTTTCTTCGCCTACTCCATACATACACATAATGTTTACTCACACGTGTTTGTGGTTGGATTTGACTTTTTTCATTCCAATATGTTTACTTGTATGACATTGTTGTTTCGGCATTGCCAGTATTTGTTTTGTTTTGGCCTTAGATATGGGTTCTCTTTGTATTATGATCTAGAAACTAGGTTCTCTCGAAGAGGAAGATTGGGCAATAAGGTTTGCGATAGAATATGTAGTCAGATTCAAATGTTAAGTTTTCACTTTGAAGTTATCATTGTTTATTAAGTTCCTTCTCATCAAATAATGTTCCTCGGAGTAGGAGAAGCAATTGACGACTCGGATTGACCCCGTGTGACAATTTGGAAACACGCAATGGTTTTCCAATTCTCTATACACTTGTGTTAAGAGCATATTGTGTTCACACATCAAACGACTGCAAAAACTACACAGGCTAAATCCTGCTCGTTCTACGACCAGATGGATGGTTGTGCGGCAACAAGGGCGAGTGAGTGGATACTAATCACTCGAGATCACATCCGAGGATGATGATGAATTGATGGAACTCCCACCATCCTGCTCGTTCTGCGACTGGATGGATGGTTGTGCGGCAGCAAGGGTGAGTGAGTGGATACGACTCACTCGAGATCACATCCAAGGATGATAATGGATTGATGGAACTCCCACCACACTTAGTGTTCTGATACTTCTTAGCATCCCGAAGGGGGTGTCTATGCATAAGCCATTGGTTGTGTTTAATGTCATATATATACTGTATACATATACACACGTACACATACACATACACATGCACATACACATACATATACACATACATATACATATACACATGCACATACACATACATATACACATACATATACATATACATATACATATACATATACATATACATATACATATACATATACATATACATATACATATACATATACATATACATATACATATACATATACTCATGTACAAATACACATATGTACATATGTATACATACTCATATACATATACATATACATACTCATGTACAATTTACAAATACACGTATACGTATACGTATACAGATACATATACATACGCATAGAAGGAGGAGGAGGAGGAGGAGGAGGAGGAGAAGAAGAAGAAGAGAAGGAGAAGTAGGAGAGATGGAGATGGGGAAGGCCGGCGGGTTCCTGCTGTTGGTGGGTTTCGTGACCGCAGCAGGTATCGCAGCTGTCCATCGCCTGCAAGAACAAGAACGCAGGAACATGAGGAGCAGGAGCTATGGATCCATCGAATATCATCAACAACAACAACAACAGCAGCAGCAGCAGCAGCAGTTCGAACTCCTCCACTCTCCTCCAATTCCGCCAAATCATGGTGTTGATGATGATAAGTGATCTTCTCCCCCTCCTAATTAAACTCTTCTTTCACCCCATTTTTCTACTGTCTTGATTGCCCTTATTTGCTCAGGGTCGAAAGTGAACAATGTGTTACAGAGATGCAAAAAATAGGTAGGGTTTTTGTTTTTCCTTTTCTGATTTTTTTTATTATCTTTTGAAGTGTCAAATTTGGATAGTTCCTAATGACGGAAGTCCTATACATTCTTGTTGTAATTCCTTCATCGTCACTTCTTTTCTTTGCCTTCCATGTAAAAGAGAAAAAGATAAAAATATGGATTTGCTTCTATGTTTTAAACTGTATTTTGGCGATTGTGTAAACTGTCAATTGCTCATAATGGACTCAAACTCAAACAAATCAAGACAACGTATCATCATCTCAAAACTGAAATAAGGATTTTTTTTTATTACCTTGAA
This sequence comes from Azolla caroliniana, assembly GCF_043228905.1. NCBI lineage: Eukaryota > Viridiplantae > Streptophyta > Polypodiopsida > Salviniales > Salviniaceae > Azolla > Azolla caroliniana. The sequence goes on along the minus strand of NW_028231087.1, from coordinate 15,169 downwards.
ACACAACATCAAACCCATAGTATTACCCAATAATCAAACAACATCTTTACTGCCACAGATCACAAGATGTCTATCATTATGACCATCATGTTTGTACTTTCGAATCTTAAAAGTCTATCTCCTATAATGTAAAAAGATTGATGTTTTCTCACCGTGGTCTGGCCAGTAACAATGCCTTAATTTTATTTAGTTACTGCTATCTTTTTGTTCTTGTGTGAGAAGACAAATAAATGTGCCTTCCCTTTGAGTTAATCATAATTAATGTTTCATATGGATTTCTCGCATTTGTTTAGTTGAAATAAAACCTTTTTTTTTTCAAATCCGAATATAGAGCCTCAAGTTCTTATTGCTTGAGATTATGTAGTACTTAATGAAGAGCCCAAGTATAGTTATTGTAACCTTGGGGCATATCTTTTAAGTTTCATTTTTGCAACCTTATAAAATTTAGCTTTCCAGAACAACAATTATCACTATTCTTAGTGTTATGCACTACAAGGTACCTAGAGTATTGTGCCTTAACATTGTCAATGGGAAATCAGTGGAATGAGGGATATACCTGCAACCCAATCTATTCAAACGATTGGTAGATTACAAGCATTCCGTGAATTTTCGGAATATTTTTCAAGAGCTACAATGCCAGAAGGCTTTTTGATGTAAATGTGCTAGCAGTCTTTCAGATTGCTTAGGTCATAAACATGCTAGTAGTCTTTGGGGAAAGGAGGCAATGAGGATTGCCCATCAAGAATGGAAGGAAAGTTAGTGAGTATAGGATTTGGTTTTTTGGTGATGCTAAGTTTGCTGTTGGGTATTGTATTCTATCATGAAGAAAGTAAATATGCATGATGGGAAAACCGATAAAGTAATGCATGAACAAAAGGGAAGATGCATTTTGATTTTATGCTTGTTGGTTTCGTGGTTATTCTAATGAAGGTGAGCATGATATAAGAGATGTTCCTCAAGGTTATTGAAGTGATTATTTGGATGCTGTGAGATAGTTGGTGTGTGTGGAAGGTATAGGCACACTATTGTGAGGGGCTTGGATTTCCTCAATGAGATTCTATTGTTCGTGATTGTTTTGGTGTTGACGATTGGAAAGGCTTGATGACCAATATGTGTTTTGATGTTGATTATCATGGCCATGATAATGTGGTTGGGACGCCCTTTTATGATCTTTGTTTCCTATTGAGTAAGAAGTAAGAACATATAAGCATGGTGCTGGTGATGATGTGGATAGTTTGTAATGTCATTTATCTTCTTCTATTATTTAAGCTTTTAAGATCCCAATGCTGTTGAATATTGATGCTTGTGGTGTATTGAAGGAGTGTCATGTACCAAGTTTCTTGGTATTCGTGGTCATGCATTGGAGGTATATTTATGAATATCTAAGGCTAAGCAAGAAATATTAATCTCGTACTCCAACAATAAGCACCTTATTGGTTCAGTTGGAAACCTTAATCCGTATGACCACATGCTATGGTTAGATATTGCAAACTTGTCATCAACGCTAGATGAGTATGCAGGCATGTCAAAATCTTGAAATATTACTATTGAAACATGGGGATTATACCATGAGTTATACGCAGGTAATGAATTGTTCAAAATGAACAAAGAAACCTGTGTTTTTCCAACTTCATGAAATCCTTGCAAAAACCATTTGTCTCTATTCCATTTCCATTGTGTAGGTGTAATGAGGAACTAGATGTTGGATTTTTGGAGGACTTCAAGGTAATAGAAATGCGTATATTTTGTGTCTGTATGGGTTAATTTGAACACTATGAAATGGCATTTTAGATTATTCCTAATGAGATGTCCATCTTTGGCAAAAGATCATAGAATCACATAATTATCAAGGGGTTTTCTTAATACTAACATAGAACCGCATTTAGCATTATGTTTCTCATTCATAAATCATGATTCATAAGTGCACTATTTGCTAGGTACTTTGCATATACACATTTAGTAAGAGATCATAGGATGGATCTTATAACCATACCAAATAAAAACATTGAAGTGAATATAATGATTGGAATTTTAAACCTAGGACACTAATGTGTATGTAGAAGTTGACATTTTTTGTTCATGATGATTAATGATTTTTCCTCACTTAATTTTGTGCTGACCGAGAATTCATGAAAGTGTGCTTGGAATTTAATAGCATAGTAATTTTTGTCAAGAAAGTTATGTCTGTAAGGTCTTCATTTGCATTGAAACACATGAACACTTTTGGAGTTCAATTCTCGTAAGAATCATGGGAATGATATGGTCCACATTTGAGAGGCCAAGAAACCAGACCTAAATCTAGAATTGGCTTGATACTGTAAACTCATTTGATAATTAATTTTAATGCTTACGTTTACATGGATGGCTAACGCATTTGTTTTAAACCCCCTTATATTTTAGACGATGTTATTGATAATCTACCAAAAGGTTAGATAGGATTAAAGGTTCAACCTTGATATCGTGGTCTTGTTAACAAGTTTAAATGAATCTTATAAGCTTGGGGGTCTTTGGAGAGAGAAAACAGATTTGGGTATTCCATGTACTTCTGTTTAAAATAGTCCTCCATTGCTTGGGAGCAGTGTACTCCATCTTGTTAGTGAAGAAAGACATGAGTCAAAGCTCGAAACATTATACGACACTTTCGTAAATTATAATATTCAGGACTTGCGTAAATTAGAGGGAGATATATCTTGTGTAAATTATAATATTCAGGACTTCTTACAGGAAGATGGAATATAGGTTGAAATTCGAATCCAATGGACACATCACATGAGACATTCCCTACTTGACTTTTATAGCATTACTATGCCAATTGGCTTATTAAATCAAACTTGTGATATTTAAATTAAAAAGGCTAATTGATGTCCATATGTTGCTCCTAAATTTCCATGGTTTGAATAAAACAATACATGTTATATGTAGTTTGGAGATCATGCTCATAAAAGATCTCCTCTCATACTTATATACAAATAGCACATGTTTACTTCTAATTAGAAATTCCAATAATATTTGTTCCAATACCCATTGCATATCATACTTTGATTAAAATTTTGTGCTATACAATGACATCAACCTTTACATAATCATATGTATAAACAAAATTACGAGTTTCACCTATCAAGTTAAAATATTTCAATAACAACCAAATTCTTGAGTCTTTAAACAAAAACCAATCCTTATAATTTAGAACACAAAAGGATAACCAATATTACTTTTCCATCGAGAAAAAACAAAGAACTACAATAATGCCTATTATACGTACATGACCATACATAAGTAGGAATTTTTGAGAAAAATTGTGCATGTTGTATAAACACATGAAAGTCAATATTAGACCATGTATACAAATTGTACTCCATGTTGCGATCTTGCTATGTATGAATAATTTTAATATTGATGATGACGGTGATATGGACTAGACGTACTACTCAAAGGCTTGTGATGTAGAGACAAATTAGGAATAGAATTCCTCCCATTCATACATGTCATGCCTCCTAGCCAATGGAGTACCGTTGTCGACACACTTGATGATCGTGTTCGAACTGGTGACGCCTCAAACCCAACCGTCTTCATACTATATTGGTGCCCATTGTTGTCACGACGAGGTGTTGTCATCGGAGACGCGCAAACATTATATAAAGCTGCTCGTGTGGGTGTATGAGAGCCCCCTAACCCTAATTCTTCATCGTCATTATTATCATATGTTTGGAAGGTCTTCCACCTCTCTGACATGTACTCAAGCAAAGCTTCCATGCTATGTTCCACAACTTCTAAGGGTGGGTCCACAAGGGGGTTGTTGTCTACCTTTAGCACTTTGAGGTTCTCTAATGCTCCCACACCCATCGGTAATACCTTCACTTGGTTAAAGCTCAAATCAAGCTCTACAAGAAATACTAGATCTCCTATTGTTGACGGCAATGAGCCCCCAAAATCGCTAAAATTGCTGCTTATGTTAAGCTTCTCTAAAGATGATAAGTTCCCCATGGAGGATGGTAAGGACTTCAAGTTGTTGAAGTGAAGATCAAGAAACTTGAGCTCTTTGAGTTCACATATGGACGGAGGTAAGAATGTGAGCTTGTTGGAATGAAGGCAAAGGTTGCGTAAGCGAATAAGGTCAAAACCGAGCCGAGCTGGGATACGTTCGAGTTGATTGAAACCAACATTAAGCTCTACCAATTGCCTACAAATATATCAAACTTATAGTAAAATCATTTCAAAAAGCTCATGAATATTGTTACTGAATATGTCATACAATATGAGACTGAAGGGAAACTATGTAGCTCAATCTTATGAGGAGGAAAATGTTATATATACATAGTCACAAATATATATGTGGATGCAAACATGAGTAAGTAGATAGTGGATTGTTCCTCGAGCCACCAACTTGATTTCTTGTGGTAATATACAAACATGTGTCATGTCTTGTAAAAACTCGTTGGGACAATGAATGGGCTTACCCACTCCTTTAAATTTGCATTTAAATATACAAAATTTACAAACTACCATACAACCTTTATGAATCGGTGGACCATTTGTTTGTGCTTTAACTCTTTTAAAGTATATGATATTGGTGCATGATTTCTAACAAGTTACCTGCATCCTCCAATGCTATCAGGGAGAGTGGTGAGCATATTCCCAGACACATTGAGCAGTTTGAGGTTCGCCAAGAATCCGATTGAGTCTGGTAGGCCGGATAGTTCATTCGATTGCACGTCCAGAATCTCAAGGTTATCCAAGTCTCCGATAGAATTTGGCAAGCTCTAGGAACCAACCCATCAAACAAGCGTAAGGTTGTGATCATGATGGGAAGATAAAACAAAAACCGCACAAATATAAAGAAAAAAGAAAATGGAAATAAATAGTCAAAAGAGGGAAAATCATGAGGTGCAATAAAAAAATTATCAAAAAATATATAGAGATAATGGTAAGAATAGAAAATTAAAAGTGTAAAGGGGAAAATGAAGAGAAATGAAAATGAACCCCCCCATCCCCCCCCCAAAAAAAGATTATAAATAATAACTAAAATAAAAGATTATTTTTAGAGTTAGTTGATGAATTGAGATTTTGTGTTAACCTTAAGTTGGTTGTTGGAGAGGTGGAGGGATATAAGGTTTGTAGTGAAGCTGGGGTCATGAATTAGGAAGGTGTCCAAGCAATGGCCACTCAGGTCCAACATCACCCTCTTCATCTTCTTCTTCTGCTCCTGCTCATGGGTGTAGGTGGCATCACTAGGCCAAGTACTATGGACATCATGCAGAGGTGGTGGACCATCATCATCAACCAATGGATTGGCACTCTTGAATGCCCTATCCTCATCATCCTCATCATCATCATCATGCCCATTTGATCCAGTATTGGCCATCTTTGGTGATGCCACATCATGCCCATTTGATGCCACATCATTTGATTCACTATTGGCCATCTTTGGTGATGCCACATCATGCCCATTTGATGCCACATCATTTGATCCACTATTGGCCATCTTTGATGCCACATCATGCCCATTTGATCCAGTGTTGGCCATCTTTAATGCCACATCATTACCATCATCATCATCATTATCATCATCATCATGTCCATTAAATAGCACTTGCTTCATCTCTGCTACTGCTCCAAGTTTACCCTGCAAAATAATTTGCAGATAATCATTATTTTTAACCATCTTATACAGTAGTCAAATCAGCATTTTCGGATGCCAATTAAAAAAAAAAAAAAATGAATAAATGAAGAAGAAGAAGAAGAAGCCTGCAAATTACAAATTGTTTTTACAATGATAATATAGCACAATAAATCAAATAATAATAATAATAAATTAGAAGAAAAATAAAACAAAAAAATAAATAAATTAGAATCCGATGAATGAGAAACCTACCTGATAGTCATGAACTGAAATTTTTTAAGGGAAACAGCAGGCTATGATAATTTTGCAATCAGGTGAAGATAACAATAGAAGTAATTAGGGAGTAGGAGTTAAAATCATAGGCTATAATTTGCAATCAGAAGAGTACTAAAGAGAAGAGAAGTCTGAAGAAGAGGGACATGGATGGAAAATACACACACCATTATCTGAGAACATGCATACATACAAGAAGATCTTCTGAGGAAGTACAGAGGAGATATACATTACCTTTTGCTTATAGTACTTAAATGTATGTACAATATATCCTATACTGTATATATATATATGTATATGTATATATAGAAAGAGAGGGATAAGGACAAAGGACTGTTTCCGTACTGGACTAAAAATGTAACAAGGTGAATCACCCACAAAAAGAGTCAATGGAGAGAGAGAGAGAGTGGGGGGGGCCTATAAATAAGGAGAACCACAACTCATCACCATCTCTACAACCATAACCTAATCTTAATCTTTTATCTGATTGTTTACACACTCTTATCACCATAATTTGGACGTCTGTTTTTTTTTGTTGACCTTCGAGCCGGTACAAGGAGTGCGGAACGGTGAAATCATTGATGGGTTGTAGATAAGTCGAGAGGGAGAAGAGACCACCAAGATCGATTTGAACGCACCCGAATCGTAGACAAAACTTGGTGTAGGCGAGGATTAGATGAGATAAAGGGAGGGGAGAGGGAGATAAGGGATCAAAACACCATAATTTGGACGTCTGTTTTATTTCTTTTACCGTAATTAGCTTACAGTAATGGTAAATTGTTACAATACATTCTCGCTTCGAAACCTAATTTTCTCGCCTCTCTATTAGATACTTCATACATATCTCTTAATTCACAAGATGACTCTCTTTCTATCTTTCTTTCTTTTACCATAATTAGCTTTAGCTTAGTACCCTAATGGTAAATTGTTACTTGAAAACATTTTCGCTTCGAAACCTCATTTTCTCATCTCTCTATTATATCTACTTGATACCATAGAATGAACCATATGTACCATATGCGCATTCACATTTGAGAATGATTCAATCAAACGTGTATGGTAAATCATCTCAAAGTTGGATAATTTGGATTATTTAGTTGGGAAACAAATAAAGATTTGAGAATGGTTGAATCAAACGTGTATGATAAATCATCTCAAAGTTGGATTGGATTAATAAGTTGGGAAACAAATAAAGATTTGAGAATGGTTGAATCAAACGTGTATGGTAAATCATCTCAAAGTTGGATTGGATTAATAAGTTGGGAAACAAATAAAGATTTGAGAATGGTTGAATCAAACGTGTATGGTAAATCATCTCAAAGTTGGATTGGATTAATAAGTTGGAAAAAAAAAGACCACGCTCAATATTATATATTGATTGAATCAAATGTCAACACAATTAAAAGCTCAAAACTTAAGAATTACTTAATTACTAAACATTAGAAAACACGAATATAAAAATCAAATAGTTCAAAGACATAATTGTATTGATGATGAGCTCATCTTGCAATTATTAACGTGCTCATCTCGTAACTAGTGAAAGTATCAATTTCTTCACTTTAAAACTTTACAAAAAAATGAGTATGAACTATAGAGATTGAATCAAAATATGTCATTATAAATTATAATCAAACGTTCAAAAACTCATAAAACGTATATTTGAGAATATGAAGAAAACATGACATAGGCAATAGTAGGATAACAACTTACCACTAGGGTGAGCTAATTTCTAATAAAAAAGAAAAGAAAAGAAAAAGGACCATGACGTAACATAAAATTTTGCTATGACACTAATGAGAGAGAGAGATGAGAAAATTGGGAATCGAACCCAAGACATAAACAATAATAGCATAACAACTAACCACTAGGTTGAGGTAATTTCCCATAGTAGTAAATAAAATTAAAATAAAGAAAACATATTTTTCCCTTTTCAAAGTTTGTTATTGTAATTAGCTTACCCTAATGGTAAGTTATTAGATTACTAGGCATTGAACCTATGCCATCTCTCTCTCTCTCTCTCTCTCTCACACACACACACACACACACACACAATTCCATCAATAAAATGTGTGTGAAAAACATTGGCATTTACAATAAATGGGTACCACAATGGAGTGAGTATGGTCGTCCACTAACTAATTGGGTAGTGGGGCATGTTGAATTGCCAATAGGCGATACAAACTGTGGGACATATTCGAATTGCCAATCAATGATACGAATAGTGTGACATATTGAATTGCCAATTGGCAAGATGAACAATAATCCACTAAGGAAAGTTTTGAGAACTCACTCCGATAAAAAAAAATAAAAAATGGTGAAACCCTGGAATTAAAGAAAATGCTTGCTTGTGCACACACTAATAGATTCTATGTATATTTCATACTCACATTTTATCAATCTCTTAAAGAACTTGCAAAACCTTAAACAAATAAATAAAATACATGCATGTTTATCTCCATTTCAAGGAGATATCGAGGTTCTACAAATCTTACGTCTCCAAACTCTCTAAGTCAAACATGTCATAATCCATATAATCAAATAATCGTCGATCATACATAGTTGGTTTTCTTATATGAATGTCTAGAGTTTAGTTTTCTAGGATAAATGGTATTTCTTTTAATATATTGACAATGAGAACTTAAACGCCAATGTCCATAGATTTGTTTATAATCATGTAAAGAAACATTGAATATGACTTAATTTTAATTTCAATCTCCTCTAAATAGATAGGGTATTCTTGTTATTATTGTCATTGATTATTCATGGTGAGACAACTTTTCGAAGACCCAACTAATATTGATGCGTAATAATTCTCACAAAATATCAAAATTCTTGCATGGGAAATAGGCAAGAGCCATCTTAGCCAAGAAAGTTTGATAATGGCATTTATGGACCATCTTAAGTTACAATTGATATGCTAGTTGAATAGAAATACATTCAATTATGAAATTCAAATGAAACAAGATGATGTTTCAAGTATTCATGAACATTACCATCAGCCTTCATAGTCATTACAAAACAAATTAGGATAATGAATATTTTCTTTGACATGAAATGCCTCCTCGTTGAAATACAACACAATGTCACACTCATAACATTTATATTTTCAAACCATTTGCTGTTATTTGTAAGAGGATAACGTTAGTGATGCATCTCAATTAGAAACGCTTGCGCTCATAGCTTATTGAGAAGATATTCCATCTCATGTATTGTACTAGTGAATGAGTTTTTACTTCAGACAATTTGTCACTAGTCAACCATTGGAAAATGACAAGGCCAAATGTAAAGAGGTTCATGGAAACGTATTCCAATTCTATGTTCATTAAGAACCGCAGGTGTCCAAATAAGCTTTAGATCTTTAAGGTGTTGTAAGTTGTAACTTAGGTTCAATATGTTTCTTTGCGAGTGATACATGTTTCCTTGGAATATGTACAACAAGCTTCTCTACAATAGATCAGCTCCATTCATCCATCATAGTAGTGCTAATAGAATTGAGTTAGTGAAGACCCGGTTTTTGGAAATACAATTTCTTTTTTTTTGCTGTCCTTTCTTTACACGTGAAGCTAATTATGGTGTTTCTTCTTTGAATGTATATACGAGCAAACCACATTTAAAGATGATATTCTTCTTGAACTCTTGTGAACTAACTCAAACTTGAAACTTTCTTTAACTTCAAATGGCCTAGTTTCCCACGAAAAATGTCAATGCCAATGTCAATTACTGGAGGAGGTGCGCAATCCCCCAATTTCAACAACTTTCCCAATCTTTTAAGATCGTTGAAGTTGCTATGACTACCAAGAATTTGTGCTTTCAACATTGCTAATAAAATATCGTAATTGCAAAAATAATGTACTCAAAAGAAAGTGTTCTATGGAACCTTTCATTCTTGCCTCTACTAGTCCGGTTGATTTACTCAAACTTTCACTATCAAGGCACATACATTGGGATTTGCTTTGTTTCAACTTTTCAAGGAATCCTTGAGAGGCTAGAGTTGCTTGTTTGTGTACATATGCTCTAAGTCAAGCATGTCCATATTCATGCAACAATAGAAAATATATGTAAAAAATGTGCCAAGATGTTTTCCTTATCAAATTGAACACATTGCAAAGCTAGAGTTGCGTATGTGTGTCCAAACTCTCTTAAGTCAAACATGTCGGAATCCATGCACTAAGAGAAAACATACGTTGAAAATGTGCCAATATGTAATTCTTACAGAACCGGATATTCAAACATCATGAAAGGAAACCAGTGGCCTAAGAGATTGGTAGCATGAACATGCATTCAACCAAGAAAGTTCAAGAAATTAAATCAATGGAGCATCATCAAAATATGAGACCTTCCCTTAGGAAATGATTATTTGGAAATGTAGACAACGAGAAAATCGTACCAAAATATGTTGAACTACAATCGTCTTCAACAATTTGAAATAATCACACATAAACATGTTGACCTTCATTGATTTTTGAACATAATTTAATATAAATTTCCTTGGTCTAATTTAATTGCATAAATGCTTTTGAATTGAATATTCAAATATTAGGAAAGGAAACCAATGACCTAAGAGATTGCCACCGTGAATATGCCTTCAACCAAGAAAGTCAAAAAATTAAATCAATGGAACATCATCAAAATATGAGACCTTCCCTTAGGAAACGATTATTGGAAATGTAGACAATGAGAAAATCGTACTAAAACTTATTGAACTACAAATGCCTTCAAGGATTTGCAAATAATCACACGTAAACATGTTGAAGTATTACAAAATGTCTTGAGTCTTGACCTTCAAGGATTTTTGAGCATTAATATAAATTTCCTTGGTCTAATGTAATTGCATAAATGCTTGTTGTCTCAAATTTAATTATAAAAGTTAAACTTTTGCATGGAAAACACTCTTTAATTTGTGCCACACATGGTGCCGATGTGACATCCACATCCAGGCTATTGCTTCAATTGGTCTAGTTAGCCCACATGATTGTTCTCTTTAAACGACTTTACTTCATTTAATATTAATTTGTTCGAATGTTATGTATCAATGGTGAAACAGAATTCTTAGCAATCTTGTGCACATGCAAAAGTTTTTTTGATTGTTATACCAATAAGTCAATCGAAGAGAGATGCTTATATTTATTGTGAATCAATGTTCGTTTATTGCTTACCTTTTAGGTTGTCAATTTCCTATTTTAATGATATATTGTTCTTTCTTTTCTATTTTAAGCTCTCCAAATGTGTAAATTCCACACCTATTCTATAAAACCCTACACTTCTGAACCTTCTTCTCTAGGGCCTAGGAGTTAGAATGTAATAGATTCATTTGAGTTCTATTTTTTAGATCCATTTTCTCCACGTTTGTTACATACACAATGGTATCATCGCAATGGGGATATCAACAAATAGAATAGAAAATAGGTACGCTTACTCCACAAGTTTTTATATGTAGAATTTCCCCTTGCTAAATCATGCACTCTAGTATCTACATTGCAAATTAGTTAAAGACAACACAAGGGTTTCGTTTATAATTATCTTTTGATTCTCTTCATAAATTAATATAGTCCAAAAAGGAAACTTAACCTTTCATGTTATAAAACAAAAACTCCTCTCTTGTTTTGAGGACAAAATTTGTAAAACCAAATATAAGAGCAAGAAGTTGTTGATAATATCATATCCAAAATACAAAGAATTCATAGAAAGAGCATATGGTTAAATCCATTGTACTACACCTTAAACTCTCAAATCATGCCATTAACCTATCGGCAATCATATGCAAAATCTAACTTGCGGGCATGATATATATAAAGGCTCAAATTGGAACCGATGGTTTGTATGTATTTTGTACAATAATTAAAAAATGCTTTAACACACAAGATGTATTTTACTAGTTGTCATCCATTGTGCTCTCGAAACTTTACTTACAAATCCACTTCACTTCTTTGGAGATTGTTATTAGTAGCAATGGGCGCGATTCAGTTCGGTTTCCTGGCCTTGAAACCAAACTAAACCAAACTTTGTAAATTTTATGAAGCCATTTAAACCAAACCGTTTATGAAAAATTTAGAACCAAACCAAATCGATTTATCATAAATCAAAACCAAACCAAATTTATAAACCGATAAACCTATAAACCTTTAAACCTTCAAAACTTGTAAACCTTTAAAGCAAACCACATAAACCTAAACCGCTAAACCATGAAATTCAAAACCAAAACAAACCGAAACCAATAAACCAATAAGCCGCTAAACCATGAAATTCAAAACCAAACCGGATCATAATATTTGAAACCAAACCAAACGGTTTATTTATCTTTGAACCAATAAACCATTAAGCCATGGCTTAACGGTTCGGTTCGGTTTGAGCTGAAACCGTGCCCATTGCTAGTTATTAGATTGGATTATTCTAAACTAGAAATATAAGTAGTTTTATGTGCGTGCATTACATTGAACCCTTTGCTTGAGATTTGAATCCGCATTACCTTTACCAATACACTACTATATCTATATATTTAAAAGGCTAGTTTGTAAAAAAAAATGTATATCCACAAACCACGACTTGTACATGTCATGTGTATATAAAGATAATGCCTTTGTACTAGGCTTTGTCAACTTATGATGTCATTGTCTTATAAAATGTGTGTATCCGTTTCTACGAGATGTGGTATTTGCTATGCGTTACAAGTTTTTTGGCAAACCTTGACAAATGTTACATGCAAATAATCCATAAAAGATGGATATTCGTTTTCGATCTTGAAACATGGTCATGGTCATAGGTTGAGTGATAATATAAAAGTACCCCTCTTGTATGGCCAAATTATCAACAATACTTGCTTTTGGAACATCATTACTACACCTTGTAAAAAAAACCAATAAAGCATATCATGGTTTTATTTGTTCTATACTTCAATAATAATGCATGCTTCGATGAGAACCTAATGGAAGTGGATATGGTCATTCAAGGGGCTAACTAAATTTATTCTCTTTCGGTGGTTATTAGTGCATATGGCACTACCCGTTGGTCATTCATTGAAAGGGAATGTAGCACCCAATTTGCGGCAATGTGGCTTTTGCCATGAACCTTAGGAGACTACCAAGCATGTCCTATGGTCTTGTTCTTTTGCTCAACAAGTATGGAAGAAAGTCATGTCTTTATTCCTAACAATCAATGTAGGTTGCCTATTCTCATGGGGATCAACGATGTGGGGAGTACTACACTCTGGCTTGATGTTGTATGAGGCAAACGATGTTCATCAGGCAATGACAATACATAATAGAAGATTGGTATTAGTTAGTCCTTCCAGCAACCTTGCATGCAGGTGCGGTTTGTCCAAATTTGGAAAACTGTGACCACAATAACATTATGGGCTTTATGGAAATATTGATGTAACCGACTTTATGATGGGGTAGACATTCATCTCTCAGATGTGCTGTTTGAGATATGGGAGAACTTGTTGGCAGTAGTCCGTGGCCAGTATGACAATATGCAAGGTTCCCCGGATACTATGAACAAGAAAAGGAAAAAGCTTCTTCACTTATGGAAAAGGTGCCCTTGTTTACAATGTCAACTCAAGAACCTCAATGGCAATATCGACTTCCATGGACTCTTTCTTGAATATCAATAAATGTAACCATCCTTGTATTTTACAGCATTGTATAGGAAAAGTTGTAACCTCCTTGGTAACTAGGTGCCTTCGGGCGTTTTATTCTTAATACTATTGAAGAAAATCTTTTATAAAATAAAATAAAATAATGCATGCTTCGAATTAAGCTTTTAAGGAAACATGATAGTAAAGCTTAAGTGATTTAAAATCTATTGAACCAAGCTATTAAGGAATCAATAAATAGCACATGTTACTTGCCCTTTTATGGAGAAAGCCTTAAGCTACTTAATTAGAGGGGAAATATCACGAGCGTCAGCAATATTAGGCCACATTCAAGGGGTCTTTCGCACCCTAATGTGAATATTGTGTTGACATATCATTTTGATTCACTAATCAATCAATTAATTCAACGCAATTAGTTTGATAGAAATCCTAGTTTGATATTGGTAAGCATTGCTCCATTAGTAGCATTATTTATTGTAGCTAAAAAGATAAATAAAGTGCTTACTCTTCGACAAGTGGAACATAGTGACATTTCTTGAACAACTAAGGTAATATGAGGCGGTGTGAGAGCTTTTGCGGAGAATGAACTCAAAACCTCTTTCATAGTTTGCCACATGACAACATACTAACTTTGTCAGTATGTTATTTGTCTTTAACCCAAACTTGAATATAAGGGAACAAGTTAGTGAATTAACTTGATGTAATTAAATTACAAGATAGTTTGAATAGATTGTGCCCATAAATCAATTAGGTTGCTCGAAATTTCCTAGGGTTATAATCGATATTACTCAATACTTAAGGTGCATAACTAGGTTAGTGGTTTCCCATATAAATAAACAAGTATCTATAAAATTTCTCTTAAAGGTTTTGTAAAATGTGTATTTGTATCCAATTTTAATTATTATTCCAAATATTTTTTTTGGTAGTTATTTACAATGCAATGTTTGTTCACCATCACACAAAACAATAGAAAATTACCCTAAAAACTTTACAATGTCACCAAGACATTTGCAGCTCCATGTGAGCAAATAATGGTATGATTATGTGATTAATAATAGAGGGCAATGAATGCATTATGTTTTTGTTTCAAATTGTTCAAGTTTATAAACATTGTTTGTCAATTTATTTATTTGTATGAAGGGATATCCTACATTTGTATACTTGTTCTCTACTTAACAAATGTATCTATAATTCAACAAAACGTCTAATCCTTGTACAAGTATAGGACAATTGCAAGCCTGCTTACAAACAAAATACATTTCCATAAGTTATGTTTGATTAATGTGTGCAAATGTGGGGGTGCCAAACAACATTATATGGACATCCAAAATATTGGAATTTTTTTTGGTGGAATTTGACAAGTACTACGGCATGTGTACTATGCAAATTGTGATAGTGATTGCGAAATGTTATATATTTAAACAATATATGGGATAATTTAGTGGTTTGTTGTAAACTCAACCCCAACATTGATTAAAGATTCAACGTAATATAATAGTAAATTCAGAATTGGGGCGATGAAGGCGCCACAAAAGTCTACATTGCACATGTACAACAGGAGTGGAAACATAAGAAGCTCCAAACAGACTAAGTCCACATTAAATAAACATTATTTTATAAATTATTTTCTAAGTCTTGGTTGTTTGTCCATATGCCAAATTTGAAAAGGACGCATCCTATGTGCT
>NW_028231086.1:0-18417 GCF_043228905.1 Azolla caroliniana | reverse complement strand
AGCTCAAACCAACGACAGTGTGTTGGCCAATAGAAGGGCATTCAAATCAGCTATCATTGGACCCCGCGATGTATTTTTGGAAAATTCAAGGTTCAAGTGATGGTGCCAAGTTGGTGCAATTTTTCAGGTACAACACGAAAATTGGGAGGCAAATTATCCTAAAACAAGAACACCAAGATATTGCAGCTCGTAAATTTTGGATATAAGAGGGCATTAGTGAAAGGAGATTAGCTAAATTCTGGAAAATGATATGGCATGACAACGGTGACCGCAAGATAATGATGTGCTTATGGCTTATTGTGCTTAGAGCCTTGCCAGTAGGGGCATGGGCTAAAGGCCCCAATGTAGACCCAAGATGTAGTGCATGTGGACAACTAGAAAGCATTTCCCATTTTCTTTGGGAATGTCATG
This sequence comes from Azolla caroliniana, assembly GCF_043228905.1. Lineage (NCBI taxonomy): Eukaryota > Viridiplantae > Streptophyta > Polypodiopsida > Salviniales > Salviniaceae > Azolla > Azolla caroliniana. Next base: position 18,006 of record NW_028231086.1, on the reverse strand, counting down.
AGGCTACGGTAGTATGGAGAAGGCCATTTCGATTGCTTTGCCATGCCTCTAGCTCATTTACCCTCAATTGGGGACATGCTTGTTGGAATTGTCTTGATGATGACGTAGAAAATTTTGATAGCACATGGACAACTATGTATAGAGGGGAGAATGGAACTATTCAAGTGATCGTTGGTAACAGTGCACCTAGAAGTAATGCCCAGAAGCAGAAAATTGTAGATCTATGGATGTTGCTAGCACCCATTATCATATGGAACATTTGGACCACAAGATGTACCAGGGTATTTTCAGCAAACAAACGGCCTCCAACAAAATCAATTAAGCTAATATGGCACATGCTAATAACTACATTGAGGGCCCTATATGAGCGGATTGATGGAACAGATGATGCTTCAGATTTAATGAGGCTGAAATTCAGAAAACGATGGTGTACTACACCGATGGCTACAAAAATTGGAGTGGAGATACGATGGCAGTACGTAGTACCGCGATGGTTGTTCCCCCCTCCCATTAGATGATAGAGGGGCGTGAATGACACGACAAATATGGAGAACAAACATGTGGGCTATTTAGTGTAAGATAAATAAGTGATGTAGTCCATATGGAAGTAGGTAATGTCTAAAGTTGTGTATTGTATGTCATTTTAACTAATGGAGTATATTCTTCTTTTGGGAAAAAAAAAATGTAGAGTAATATAGAATATTCCTATGATATTACATTTCATATTCTAGAGACTATACATATAGGAATATTAATACAATGGTTAAGGATTTGACATGTGTACAACAAGGTCATGGGTTCAAATCTTCTCAAGTCATAATGTGAGTGTCATGATCCTTTCGATGCATGATGTGAGTGTTATCATGACATTAATAACATCAATAATTAGATTTTGTCTCGGGGGCTTCACTGTCAAAACTTGTATGATAGCACGTGAGTTAATCAAAAGGGGTTTAAATTAACCATTGAGATACAAAATATATATATGTAAGGGTATTAATAAATACATAAAAAATATATTTACATAAGGGTGTTATCAATTATGCTATAGGAAAAAATTACATAAGCCCATGAAATGTTAGATATTTCAATGAGATAGTAAATAATATATTATGGAAACAATAGTCAATTTTGGAGTAGCATACATACATACATACATACATACATACATACATACATACATATACATCCATACATGCATGATGCACATATACTTACATTCAAACATTACATCCATGAATATGTATATACATGCATTACACACATTTATACATACATACTGACTAAACATTAATATATTTACAAATATATATTACCATATATAAATACATACATAAATACATATACAATAGACATTCGGTTAAGTGCGCACTTTGAACGCAAGGAAGAGGTGCGCACTTAACCAAGCTGCGCACTTAGTTTTCTGAAATATTTTCATTCTATATGCTAATCATACAATTCTTGATAAGAAAAGTGATAAATTTATGTGAGAAATTGACCTAAAATGTTTCTAGTTTCACCATACATACTCTTCAATTTCTTTCTCTCAAACATTTTAGGGTTTTTTGGAAATTTTTAGGGTTTTCTGAAATATTTTTCCTTCTGTATGTTAATCATACAATTCTTGATAAGAAAAGTGATCAATTTACGTGTTAAATTGACCTAAAATGTTTCTAGTTTCACCATACACACTCTTCAATGTCTTTCTTGATTCTAGATTGCCTTCAATGTTTGTCTTTTTCTACATCTGAGAAATACATCCAGTATGCAACAAACCTAATGAGCTTCCTTGGATGCATCATGCGATGCGATTTTTTCTTGCATTTTCTTCCTAGTGGCAGCAGGTTTGAGGAATTGAAGTACAGATGGAGGAGACAAGAAAAGAGAGAGGGGGAGCAACAGATAAATCACTGACTGCAACTTTTGTCATCTAAACAAGATGCACATAAAAAGAGAGGGAGGGAGAGAGGCTTTCTTCATGCAAGAAAAGAGCACGCACAGATGTGATACAGGCACACACAGAAAGAGAAGGAGAACAAATGGATATGGTGCACGTGGAGAAGGAGAGCTTGTGTTCACAACCAATTGCTACAAAACTTGATTATTCACGATCATCAAGATTTGTTTGCCATTCTTTGTTTATGTTCTTTAATCAAGAATCAAAATCACAAATTTGTAATCGTAACACACGCACACGCACACGCACACGCACACGCACACACATGTAGAACACATGACACACACATAGACATTCCCACAAAAACTCCTTTTGTTGTTTTCTTAATGTTTGGACTCGCTCTCATTACCATAGCACTTCTTGGTTCCAATTCATGCATATCCTGTGTCACTAAACTTGTGGGATGGCCTTGTAATCGTAAACACACACACACAAACATACCCATAGAAGCTCATTTTGTTGTTTTCTGAATGTTTAGAACATAGTTTTAACTTGGTTTAATGTAATTTTGTCATGAAACAATGTAATTTTTTTTATCTGGATTTTGACCACTATTAAAAAAAGCGCACTTAATAGAATGGTGCACTTATGTGGGCACGCCCTTAACCGAATGTCTACTGCATGTAAATGCAGACATGCTACATACATATTTTGTATATTACATCTACGAAAGTCTTATTAATCATTTAGATATAATTAGTTTGAAGTACTATTTTTATAAGCTTTTCTTCTCACATTCTTCTTCTGATTCTTCTTCAGATCCATCCTTCTTCTTCTTCTTCTTCTTCTTCTTCGTCGGAAGCGTTCGGGCGTTTTGTTCTTAATACTATTTTGAAGAAAATCTTTTCAGAGAAGGGCGTAGATTGGCAGATGAGTGCTTACCTTACCGGAGAACATAGATTTGCAGCAGAGACGGTTTGTGTCAATCACAAGAAGGTAAACAAACACTTCCTTCTTCTTCTTCTTCTTCTTCTGATTCTTCTTCAGATCCATCCTTCTTCTGATTCTTCTTCAGATCCATCCTTCTTCTTCTTCTTCTTCTTCTTCTTCTTCTTCGTCGGAAGCGTTCCCCCCTTACACTTTAAAGGTATTATTTTCCATCCAATTCGTGGACCTACATTTCTCCTTCCTACCATGTCATAAAACTAATTCTTCATCTCTAACACCTCCCGAAATTAGTTACAATCTAATAGATAGTTGCCAGGCCATGTTAGTAATCAATCTTAAATGGCCTTTGCTGTTTTTTTCTTTTTCCTACTTTTATCTCGTAATTTAACATTTTTTTTCTTATTTTTTTGGGGGTGGAGGGGAGTAATTTAACATTTGATTGCTGATGCGCACTTGCTCACTGTAACACCACTAAATCTTCATTTGCGGAACAACAGCCAGCCCATCTAATCTGACCCCCAACAACAAGTCTCCATCAGGTACTAAAAATTCAATTCAACAAACCATGTTTTTTTATCTCTGAAATGCCAAGTTTCAATTGTATGTGCTTCTTTCATAAGTGGTATGTATGTACTTACTGGAAATGAATTTTTAAATAATATCCATGGATGGATCTGCAGATGGCAAGTAGAGAATACGCAACGCAAAATCAAATTAATGCGAACCCACTTCAATTGTATCCTTCCCCCCAAGAAGCTACTCCACTGCTATGAGATATGGACTAATAATGTTTGCTATTTATTTACCTTGTGGTTAGATCTGTTTCTAAAAGATGGACCTTTTGTTCTACTTAATATATTGTAAGATCCGAATTAAAAGCGGTAGCAACAACTCTGATTCCTCCTCCAAAATCTGGCAGCTCAGATCATTCCATTCATCGCACTTCCAATACTGCTACTAATGAGATGACAAAGGATTCTAAGCAACGAGCTATGACAGCAAATACTAACGAACTCAGGAGGAGCTCTTGATTAGACTTAAATCTTCGATGTCTACGTGCCAGAAAGATTTTTATACTGAGAAAATCCATCATTTAGTTTCACAGAGATGACATTTAATAATGCGCAAATTTATTTTTGTATCAAGCTCCCAAAGTAGGGTTCGGTTCTCTCTTTTTTTTTTCAGTTTAGGTTTAGGGTTTAGGGTTTAGGAAACACAGGATCACAAATGACAATAACGTTAAAAAGAGTAAACACACACGTCGTGATCTATAACAGGTATTTTAGGGGCTTTTTCATTGAGCAGTCGTATGCCTCACTAGATACTCCCAGAAGGAATTTCTCTTTCTGTCTTTTTTATTTCTCTCTCTCTCTCTCTCTCTCTCTCTTTTCTTCTTCTTGTTTTTTTCCATTTTCTCTACTTTACGTTATTGGATGACGAGGTAAAGATTTCCTACGATTATTACATGCATATATTCTCTCATCTTCTTTTATCCTTTGTGATTGAACCCCGAATGTACTAACGTAACACGTTATTATTATATGTATGGTGTCGTTTTCAATATGAAAAGTTATTGAGTCATATACAGTAACCATTCGGTTAAGTTCGCACTTTGGAACGCATGGGTGAAGTGCGCACTTAATCGAGCTGCTCATTTAGGGGTTTTCTGAAAAAATTTGGGGCTTTTTGAAAATTTTTAGGTTTTCTTGAAAAAATTTCCCTTCTTTTGTTCGTATCATATGTTTCTTCATTAGAAAAGTGATTGATTAATGTGATATAATTGACCTGAAATGTTTATGGTTTTAGCATACTCTTGTTTGGATATCACTTTTTCCCGATTCCATATTACCTTGAGTTTTTGCATTTTTGCTAGGCCTACCTAATGAACTTCCTTGGATATGATGAGATTTTTCTTTGCATTCTCTTCTTCCTAGTGGTGGAAGGTTTGAGGAATTGTAGTAGAGATGGAGATGGAGGAGACCGGAAAAGAGAGAGGAGCAACGGAGAAAGCATAGGCTGGAACAGAAAGAAAATAAACGAGATGTACATAAAGAGAAAGAGAGGGAGGAGGGAGTGAGGGAGTGAAAGAAAGAAAGAGAAAATTAAGAATGACCGAAGGCGGTGACGGGACTAGGAGGCGGCGGCGGTGGCGGGAGGAGGAGAACCGGAGAGAAAGAAACAAAATTAAGAAAGTGAGGGAAGGAGAGAAAGAAAGAAACATAATTAAGAAAGTGAGGGAAAGAGAGAAAGAAAGAAACATAATTAAGAAAGTGAGGGAAGGAGAGAAAGAAAGAAACATAATTAAGAATGAATGAATACAGAAAATGAAATGGATAATTGCGTTAAGTAGGAAAGTTTACGAGAATAAAAATTACCTACTCATAGTTCTACACACACATACAACACATAACACTCACACAAACGCTACAACGGGAGAGACCAATTCTAAGATTTGGTTCTTTTTTGCTTGCATTTCCAAGAGACCCCACCCACCATCACGTAACAAATTCTTTTAATTCTTTTAATTTTTTTCTTTTATTGTTTTTTGAATATTTGGAACATAGTTTTAATTTCGTTTGATGTAATTTCATCATGAACAATGTAATTTTTTTGATCGGGATTTTGACCTCTATAAAAAAAAGCGCACTTAATAGAATGGTGCACTTAAGTGGGCACGCACTTAACCGAATGGTTACTGTACTATATACTATATACTATACATTGTACAAGCTCTCCCTCCCACTCTCTCTCACGTCTGTGGTCTCGACTCTCTCCCTCTCTCTCTCTCCCCTCTATGTAGTTCCTCTCTCTCTCTCTCTCTCTATCTCTCTCCTTACATGTCTCCCTCTCTCTCTCTCTTTAAGAATAAAACGGCTTGTGAACCACCGGTTTGGTAAATGGCTTGGAAACCGGTTTAGAAACCTCCCCCTCTCTCTCTCCCTCTCAGATGATCCACTATATACATATTCTCTCATCTTCTTTTATCCTTTGTGATTGAACCCCAAATGACGAACGTAACACGTTATTATCGTTTTCAATATGAAAAGTTATTGAGTCATATATATGAGTCAATAACTTTTCATATAGAAAGTTTCAATGATTGATTTGAAATGCAAAAAGTTCAATTTATTTCATGATACATTGCTTTCTTTCTTCTTCTTCTTCTTTTTCCTAAAAAAAAAACATGATACATATTGCTTTCAATATTCTCATTATTAACTCGTGAACGATTTAACTTCAATGATTGATTTTAAATGGTCTCGTGTCTCGAATTCTAAATTGCTAATAAACAAACGTCAATCTAGATTACAAAGTTTAAATATAAAATTTATTTAGGTACAGATGTAGGATTGAGGACCTATAAATTTATTTAGATACAAAGTTTAAATATAAATTTATTTAAGTTATAAAATGATGGGTATATAATGCCAACGATATTTTGTATTGAGTGAAAATGATGGGTATGTATGCCATCTAAATAGCAAGTTGCTAGTGTATGTTACTAGCTAGGAACATCAATCATATCATTGTGTAAAAGTTCGTTGTTGATGGATACACTCAAGTGTGGTTTATACCTTCAGAAACTATAGACCAACAGTTCTCCCATTATTGGAGTCTATATACAGATATTCTCAAACTTAATGCAGCACAAATCACCTCTTTCTTGTATTTAATGATAATTTGTTTGCCAAAGAAGGCTTTCTAAACTTGCCCTTACTAGAATCATCTAATCACTATCATCATGCTCCTAGATTAGGTCGTTAACAAGGAATCTGCAATGGCACTCATCATTGATGCAATCAACGTGGATGTGCATTACATTAGCAAAGAATGTCATCCGTGCCAAAAGCAATATGCCACAAGACTGTTTAATACAACAATATGAACACAATACAAAGTCAAACCCGTGGAAAACCTTATCTTGCAGTGACGTAAGCTTGCACTACGAAGAAGAAAGAAATCAACTTACTCAGGTAACAGTCTTGCGAATGTAGGTAATGTGATCAATAACACATGGAGTTGGATCTGCGGGCCAGCAAACATTCCTCAACACAAGTAGATTGAACAGAAGTTAATATTGACCAATTACAAAATAGGGCATGTGCCTTCAGAAATATAGATGGACCACACATATTGTTCCTCGACAGATTTCTTCAGCAATTTAAGGCCAAATGATGTGTACTGTCGTATATTTCTCTACAAAAGGAATATAGATGGATCTCTTGGGCAATTTAAATGTAATGGTTGCCTATTATCAGATGGAACGAGCTCCGAAGAGAGGAAAAGGAGAACATGTCAAAGGATTTGAAACAAGGACAATGTCTTGAACTGTGAAGAAATCAGATTGATGAATGAGAAATCCTCGAAGACACTAGATGTTACACACATCTAGAAACGCAATCAATGCACCACTGACCACAGCCATTAATCATTTTAATAAGCAGTTTACCAATGATGTTTTAGTAACAATTTATAAATTATTGTTAGCACTACAACATTTCAAACACAAATCTCGTATGTTCGAAAAACATGCCATAGGATTTGCAGACCTTCATTGTTAAATATGATCTTTAGAAATTACAGCTACGCTCAAACGAAAAATAAAAAGATTCCAGCACTTCTGTGCAATATTTTCCACCGAAAGCTTGCTCCAAAAATGGCAGTATGTTGTCTTGTGTCACAGTATATTGGCGAAATTATTGATATGATCCAGAAGGAAAATATGAAGAATCCAGCACCAAAACTGTGCAATATTCCCCAACGAAAGCTTGGTCCAAAAATGGGATTATGATCTTATGTCACAGCAAGAAGAAATGTGCTTCCATATTCAGTCTTCAACCAATTTATTTTTCATATGGCAAGATAAGATACTCGCAAACTGTGTGAAGTGAATGACTTCCCTACAGCAAGGACAAACTTATAAGACAACTATTTTCCTCATATCTTGCAGGTTATGATTTCTAGAGAAACAAAACATCCACAGATGTAGCAACAAGCTCAAACACCACCAGATAAAAGACTGGTACCTTGAATGTCACAATATGTGCAATGGGAAGCCCAGGGTTACCCGCCTTTGGCACACAACCCGATATCTCCAATAAGATCTAGTAGTTTGTGCCTACATGGTTCATCAGAGAACCGAAGGGGCAAATTCAACCAACCATCCTTCTCACTGCAAAGACAGTCGATCAGTCGATCAATTTCTCATTCTCACCATCACAACACTCAAAGATCCAAACACAAAGGACTGGACATGCCATTTTGAAACATGCATTTTAGGGCTTCAGGATTAATCATGTTTGCGTGTTAAGCTTTTTGAAAGTATCAGCAATGATATTCATCCATTGGTGTAGCATTTCTGTAAGTTTCATGTGTATGGCATACCAAATCTAGTTACAACGCACTGTTCATTTTCTTCTTGTTATTGTTGGGAATGATGAAGAGCATTGTTGCAAGAGGATTTGTAGCTTCTCAAATTACATGATAATGTTAAGGATGGTCATGCCAACTATGTAGAATAGCACCATGTATGCCTGATCAAATAACAAAGTATAACAAAATTTCAAAAAGCAGAGCACATAGAAAATAACTCACAAAAGTTAGACATGTAAACAACCTGCAAACTATTGCATTATCCATAGAACCACCTTTAATGAGACCAGCAGATAGCAACTTTCCAATCTGCAAGAATATTGTGTGGATATGTTCAAATAATTAAATATACACAAACAGCCATTCATGTACATAAATGACAATCTGGTTACTACAATTCGTTTGCATGAGAAAAATGTTATGAACAGTTGTAAGATGCCCAAGAGGCAAGCAGCATCTTGATTCTTAACAATAAGCTGAAACAAGAACTCTATTTCTTCGTGAGGCTCAAAGCAAAGAGGGTTTTGTAACACGTACATAAATGACAATCTGGTTACTACCATTCGTTTGCATGAGAAAAATGTTATGAACAGTTGTAAGATGCCCAAGAGGCAAGCAGCATCTTGATTCTTAACAATAAGCTGAAACAAGAACTCTATTTCTTCGTGAGGCTCAAAGCAAAGAGGGTTTTGTAACACGTACATAAATGACAATCTGGTTACTACCATTCGTTTGCATGAGAAAAATGTTATGAACAGTTGTAAGATGCCCAAGAGGCAAGCAGCATCTTAACAATAAGCTGAAACAAGAACTCTATTTCTTCGTGAGGCTCAAAGCAAAGAGGGTTTTGTAACACGTACATAAATGACAATCTGGTTACTACCATTCGTTTGCATGAGAAAAATGTTATGAACAGTTGTAAGATGCCCAAGAGGCAAGCAGCATCTTAACAATAAGCTGAAACAAGTACTCTATTTCTTTGTGAGGCTCAAAGCAAAGAGGGTTTTGTAACACGTGCATTTATGAAAGGAGATAAAATATTCCTAGGCACATAATGAGTGAATGCAGGGATGGAGAGAAAAGAACAATGCATTGAACGTTGCAATGTAGTGGTAGGTTATAAAAGTTAACTGTAATAAATGCTGGAGTAAAGTAAATCTAGAGCGAGGAAACATGCACATAGAGAGAGATTGCAAAAGGTAAAAATCAGTTTTGGGGCAGTCACCATCTAACATTTTGTTGGACGAGTTTATATCAGCATTCACCCATCTACAAAAGAAATCGATAACAGAATAGTAAATTCTTACTTCGAAAAACAGCTCACTAGGACGTTAAAGTTCTATGCTAATGACCGAGAATTTGAGTATCACTTTCAGATCAAGTTCTATTTTAATGTCTGAGATTTTGAGTATCACTTTAAGATCGCATAAACAATAATGACACACAAATGCTCATAGTGCCAGGAGCCACAGTCCAAAACACTTTGTATTTCAGTGTTACAAACCATCATTCAAACATCCTACCTCTCCATTCTGAAGTCGTCACACATCTTCTCCTTCATGGAAGAATACATGCCATCAGCTAGATGGATTTGTATACCTATCCAAATATCTTCCACCTTGACATAAACGGGTACTAGCTGAGTAACTTAGACATCAATTTCAGAGGAACAGGATAATAAACTCAGGCATTGTGCACATAGACCAGGATTATCTACCTATGCTCGTCTCAAAGACCTACACGAGATTTTGTAGATCTAGACGAAATTCAAAGACCATGATTATGTCATCACTGTAAAGAAGAATGTGGACAGATAAAACTACTACAGTCGACTCCCTCATTGATGTAGAGTCTCAAGAGTGTAGGGCGGAGGAAGAGTGAGCATCCTTGCTTCATACTAAAGGTGCTTGTTATGATCAAGATCTAAATGTCATTCAGAGACCACGAATATGTCATCAGCGTAAAGAAGAATGTGGTGCGTATATCTAAAATGTTGATTCCCTGCCCTTCCACATGTGATGTAGTCCACTATCTCAGATGTACGGTCCAAAGAGGGCATATTCGTGAGAAAAGCTGTTAATAGCAGCAGCGGAACAATTGGAAGAAAAAATAGACACATCGAAGTTGTGAGAGGGAGTAGCCAAAATAGTTGCAAAAATTAGTGACACAGTCAGAGCAGAGTCTCTTTGCAACTAGCAGCAAAAATAAAGATTTTACGAAAGATGCTGGTATAGTCTATTTATACAAAATTGGAGAAAAGTGAAAGAGAGAGAAGGCATTTAAAGAGTTATAGATTCTAGAGAAAGAAGAATCTAGAAAGCGAGAGAACATAGAGGAGAGATGACAAAAATGAAAGAGACCTCTACCACCTCCTCTCAAGTCCAGGACAGCGGTTCAACATTGAGTCGACTGAGGAGCTGATCAATGGCTTCCCTTGGAAGTGGATTAGTAAACAAATCAGTCACATTTTCTTGAATAGGAAAATAGGCCAAGTTGATGGCTTGTGATTTCATTACTTCACAAAAAAATGTTAGTGCACTTCAATATGTTTCTTTCTACCATGAAATGTTGAGCTATGTGTCAATGCACAGAGACTTTGGTTGTCAATGAAGACTTGAATAAGAGTCTTGCAAAACATAGATGTGACAAAGTGGTTGCATTAACCAAAGTTACTCACAACGAGTATCCAAATAGGCTCCATATTCAGCTTTGATTGATGAAGTAGAAACTGAAATTTGCTTCTTTCATTTCCAAGATATTAAGCCGGAGCCTAGCTCGAAATGATAATCAGACGTGGTTGCATTAACCAAAGTTACTCACAACAAGTATCCAAATAGGCTCCATATTCAGCTTTGGTCCATGAAGTAGAAATTGAAATTTGTTTCTCTCATTTCCAAGAAATTAAGCTGGAGCCTAGCTCAAAACAATAGTCGGATGTGACTATCTAGAATCATTGTCACCTGCCCAATCAGCATCTGAGTGGCCAACAAGCTCAATGCCACCTCAAAAAAAGAGACCATATTCGAGTGTGTAGGCCAAGTACCTAAGAACTCGAATATAGGACAATATAGGACTTTGTCTTGGAGCACTTGAGAGTTGGCTACTAACAATATAGGACAAATCAGGCTTGGTGTAAGTTAAGTGACGAAGAGACCCAATTAACCTTCTATATTTTGTGATATCTTCAAATTATGAGAGAATCATCTTCACAAGAAAGCTTTGAGTTTGAATCCATAGGACATGAAAGTGCCTGCAATCTGACATGCCATAGGTTTAAGGAGCTGTTTAAGACACCTATGTTGGCCGAGGAAGATGTCACAAGTGATAGATAGATCTCCACGTATCTAAGAAGTGATGGAGAAGTCCTACATCATTCATTTCAAATGTGGTTTTGAGGTCAGTGCAGAGTTGTTCTATTTTAGAAGCAAGGGACCCTGTAACTAGGTCATCAACATAATAAGAGCAAGAATAACAAATCATCTTGGGAAAATACATAGAGATTGTTGTCAACATAAGTGTTGAAACCCAAGAGAGATAAACAATGTATTAATTTTGTCATACCAAGTTTTGGGAGCTTGCTCTAAGCCATACAAGGCTTTGTGTAACATATAGAGCATGTTTTCCCACTCTGAAATCTCCAAACCGAGAGGTTGTTCTACATAAACTTCCTTTTCCAAGTCACCATTAAAGAAGGCTGACTAAACATCCATTTCAAAGAAGGCCATTTGTTGTGAGTAGCAAGTGTGAAAGCACATTGAATAGAGGTGCACCTTGCTATTGGAACAAAGGTTATCTCACAATCCACTCCTTCCACTTGTGAGTAGCCGTTTGCAACTAAGCATGCCTTATGCTTATCCAACGTACCATCAACATGGTACTTGCTTGGTCTTGGAAAACCATTTCAGTACAATGACTTGCCTATGTTGAGGCCGACAAACCAGTTCCCATGAGTGATTCTGCTCAATGCAATCGAGTTCAACTTCCATTGCCACTTTCCATTCCAAAAAAACAAGAGCATCTTTTGTTGTAGTGGGTTCTTGTGATTGTACAACAAGACATAGTAAGGCAAGTTGCATGAGTGAAGAGTCCATTGTGACCTGAGTGTTCTCATGTTGGAAAGAGAACCAGTTGTATACTCATGAAGTTCAGCATCGAAGAGATGGGAATCTTGATTGGTGGCTGGAAGCCACATTAGAAATGGTGGAGGCTAGTGCGTCGAGGGAGGGGAAACAATTGGACTTGAGGGAGAGGTCTAAGTGGGAGGTGAGTTTGAGGGTGAGTGAGAGTTGGAGGAGATGGGGGGCTTGACAGTGAGACATCTTCGTTTGGAATAGCAGATTCTAGACTAGCTGGGATTTCAACCGTAAACTCACGTAAAATCCTAGAGCCATCCAACTTAAACTCCACAAAATGAACATCCCTAGAGAGTTTGATTATAGATCCCATAACATGTAAGGTTTAGATTGCGTGTGGTGATCAAGGAACTTGCATTTCTTAGTTTTGGACATAAATTTAGTCCTTTTATTATCTGAATGTGAACATAAGCATCACAACCAAAGACTTTTAAATGAGAAGCTGAGGGTTTTACACTTGTAAATGCTTCTACAAGGGTCATTGCATCACCTGCTTTAGTTTAGTTGATGATGTAAACTGTTTTGTTGATAGCTTCACCTTACGTGAAAAAATCATTAATGATGAGCATGAAATAACATGCACCACCAAGAGTAGTGGTTTTCAATGGATAACAAAGATCCATGTGCTTTAACTCCAAGTTAGATGTTGTATAGTGAATGGGTTGATGAGGGAAATGATCTCAAAGTTGCTTACCATGAAGATTAGCAACACAGGTATTGGGAGCTTTGAAAAGCAAAAGACCCTCAACTAGTTGCGAAGAGGAGAGCTTTTGAAGAGAGTCGTAGTTAAGATGACCAAAACCAAGCATATCACAATGTGGGATCTTGTGCCACCAAGACATGACAGCCTTGAAGTACTTGAAGAAGATGAAATTTGGATTTTTCCAAGGGGCTATGGGAACTTTTCAAGTGGAATAAACCCCCTTCTTGTTTGCCACTAGCTGCAATTTGTAAGTTGTTGGTGTCAATGACTTCAAAAATTGAGCTATCAAAGTAGACACCATACCTTACTTTGTTATTCAGAAGAGTAGAAGTAAATTGGTAAAGACACAATGCACATGTAGCACATCTTGAAGAACGATAGGTTCGTCATTGGAAGAAGTGTTAAAAACACATTACCAACAAGAAGCCTCAATGCTTGAGACATCTCCTATAGAGATTGGGGAGGAGCTAGGTTTGACATCATGCAAAATAGATTTGTCATAAGTCATGTGTGCAATAGCACCAATGTCTACTAGCCACTTATTAAAGGTTGAGGTAGTTGGTCCAACTAAATGTGAAGAATGTTCTTCAATGCCAAGGAAACCTGTTTCTTTGGCTGAGTGGGCTGAGTTTGATTTTGGTGTAGGCTGAATTTTGGTAGAAGAAGACTTCTTGGCTTTTTTGTTTTTCCAACAAAGAATCTGAATGTGATCTTTGTAACCACAATAATGACAAGTGAGCTCCTTGTAGACTGGGTTGATTGCTCATCTTGGATTGGGTTTGTTGAAGAAGTTGTTGTTGTGCTTCCACTTTCCTTTACTTTTGGCATGGAGAAGTATTTGATTAGAGTTTTGAGCACTTTACTTCCTTGTGGCCCTGTCTTAAAAGCATGCCAGAAAATGTATTCATATGAAGTGTGTTTGGAAGAAGAGAAATTGTGTCACAAAAGGATGAGAATGATTCAAGCAACTTGATCCGTAGACGATGCATGAACTCAGCTTTAGTTGACTTGCTTCACAAGGAACTAGCTGCTTTTGTAGAGTAACAAAACGTGTGATTTGATCCATGATGTTTGGAGTCTCATGAATCTTGAGATGTGGTAGTTCACCCTCAATAGCTATCATTTGAACGTGATTCGCTCTATGATACCTGCTTTTGATGGCTGTCAATGGGTCGTTGGCTGTCTCTTCACCTTTATCTTGAAATTGACGGGCAATGCTAGGTTTAATATTAAACATGAGGAAAGCATGACCACAAGAATCCTTATCTAGCCAAGCTTCAATCTCAGCTTTAGATGAACCAGAAACTGATGTGGTTGAAGAAGATGAAGTTACCAGTGGTTTCTTCTCACTACTGTTGACTACATTCCATAGACGATAGTATTGTAGCAAGGCCTTTATTTGCAATTCCCAATCCAAGTAATTGTTCCCATCCAAGATGGACTCTTCGGGGATTGGGGAATGGTTGACAAAACAATGATGGCATGTGAGGCTATGGATATCCTCCTCTTGAGCTACAACTGGACTGTTTACAGCAGCTGTAAGTAGATGCTCATGGTCTTTCTACTCCTCCCTAGATGCTAGGGATAACCTCCTCTCTAGGTTGGGAGGGTGGCTGGTAAGAGAACCTCCTCTTTAGGGTTGGGTGGGAAGCTACAAAGAATAGATAACTCCGTTTAAGGATGGGATAAAAGAAGATAGACTTGTGTGCTCTTCAGCGAAAAATCAGACTAAGGCTATGGGGAGCTCACAGCTCTGATACCATGCAAGAAAATCTGTTAATTGTAGCAGCGGAACAGTTGGAAGGAAAAAAAAATAGAAACAGCCTGCGTTGTGAGAAGGCTGTTAGACAGCAGTAGCAAAATAGTTGCATAAAGTAGACACAGCCAAAGAGCAGAGCCTGTTTGCAAGTAGCAAAAAAATAAAGTTTTTACAAAAGAAGCTGGTATAGCCTACATAAATGGGGAAAAGGTAAAGTGGTTGTTTGGTAGTTATGTAACTCTTGTACAACCAAACAGATGCAATAAATGAGGAATAAGAGGGAATAATATTGGAAACGTGAAAGAGAGTGAAGGCATTTAAAGACTTGCCAGTTCTAGAGAGAAGAATCTAGGAAGAGAAATCGTAGATGAGAGATAATAAAGATGATAAAGAGTGCAAGTCTGGAGTTAGCTCTTCAGTCTAAACTATGCTATGATTATGACATATTTTATATGGGAGGGGGGATTATATCAACTTTTCTTCAAAATATTCCTGAAATGTTAATCATAATATATCATCCTATCAGTCTTAACCATAGGTGCTCTTGTACACATTTGGGTGCACCAGCAATCCTTCTTGTTCTTAATCCAACCTTTCCTAACAAAGGTGCAAACCAGCCAAACCACCAAATCAAACCAGATCACTAATCAACTCAACAAGAAATCAACATAAAAACAAATAGTTGACTGAAATGAATTCACAAACCATATTCTATTCAAAAAGACATAACATCACTATGAGTCAAAAGTCAAAAATAACACTTTCAAGAAAAGAAAAAATGATAAAAGTCCCAAAATGCTCGAGGATCTGGAGCTTAAATGGGCCATATTATCATGAATTAGAAGAGCAAGATCACGGAAGTTGTAAACATGATTGCTAAATGCGTCCGAATCTACTAACCTGCTCAGCAATACCAAAAGTTCTGGCAGGTGCAATGTCAATTTCATACTTTGAGATATCACTTGGACAAAAAGAGAACCATTGAGTTTTGATAGCTGAAAACTGCACATCAGAATTGGTATCAAGGGAAGCATTCTTCAATAGTATGTGTTTTATCACACATAACATCCAGAATGAGCCAGCTAATCTAACATTATATTTCAGAGGCAAATGCCTAAAATACTATTTAAATTATAAGATTTTAACACAATTGCTAGACCTACTGCTCTCATAGCTGATAACTGTGTGAAGGAACTCAAACGGTCTTATATGTTTGACAAATGAACCAGTTCAGATGTGCAAGAATAGCAGAAACACACTAAATAAACTCCTTCGCAGGAAAATGTTTTTTTCTTAAATATATACTTCTCCGGTCAATATTTTGATTTTGCCAATGTCATGGAGTCCTTATATGACGCCTCTCGTCCCCCCTTATTATAAAGATTATCCACTGCATAGTGTCATTGAATTTAGCAATGACAAGCCCATTAGTACTTTCCTATTTAATTGCCTTGGAAGTATTTTAATAACTTCACATGGAAGGAGCCTACCCAATGTCACTGTGGACTTAATAACAGGCTACTCCATTTATTCATAATCTTGCCACTTTCAATATCAATAAACATGTAAGAAGGTAAAACTATGGCTATGAACTTTTTCCAAGGAAACGGACACACTAAGAGACCCAAGTTGTAAAGAGGTATAAAAACTAATGAATTAGCCATCAAGGATGCTTCTCCTTCTCTACACTTGAGCTCCCCTTTAGCTTCTTTTCTTCTCTCTCTATCTCCACTAATGGATTAGTACTAAGCACTTTATACTTTGCCTAGCATTTATTATCTCCTTGTATGAGCTTGGAAATCCATGATTGACATAAGTGTCCTTTTTTGTGAAGTGTATTTTTCATTACTTATGGTGCTAAGTTAAATAAGTGGTTGTTTAGCATAACTACTGTATCATTCATTAAGTGAGCAAGGTTAGATAGTTAAGCACAGTTCATATTGCGTGTTGATGCAGTTGTAACGGACATAAAAGTGCTTGACAAACACTTCTGCCCACGTGCTAGCAAAAGAGTAGACAATGGTTCTCATTTAAAAAACATGGATTTTTCCAACCTTACCTCATTTCCTCCTTCAAGTTCCATTCTGCAGTTGTCAATGCCAAGGCCTTCCAAAGCAGAAATAACATGCTCCACAGTTCGAATCTTAACTTTCCCTGAGCTTAACGTAGTACACAAAGTTGTATCCTCAACATTCGCATATGGAAGCAGGAAGCGTTTTCTCTTCCCTTTCATCAACTTCTTCATTGTTTTCTTCTGGATTTTCTCCTCGCATAATCAGAAACATGCACAAAGTAGCGGCCTTCACCAGCAGCAGCTGGAATGAGCTTCAGAGAAGATCTGATTCCTGTGACAAATGGTTCTTGAAATCGTCATTGAGAATGAGACCACGAAAAGGACAAAGAAACCAACCTCACTAACAATAACAAAACAACCTAGAAGAAACAAAAAACAGCTTGGATTGGAGCAAGATCAAGGCCGACTGAGAACGAGAATAAAAACCAACAAGCATACCTGTATGAAGGCCAAGATCTGACCTCGAAATAGTGCTTGAAAGCGTGGTTTGAAATACGCTTGTAGGAGAATCTGCGGAAGAAAGAACAGTTTCTTCTGCAGATCTTCTGCTTCGATTCAAATGATGGAAACGACGCTCCTGGATCTCCCACCTGAGAGAGAAACGAGGTGAAAAGTAGGGCATGGGAAGGAATCGAATTTGGTTTCGATCTTGCGAGGAAGATGAATGAGATGAGAAAGACTACTCAGCAGAAAATGTTGTGTAAAATTGTCCCTCACCTTACCTTACCTTACCTTACCTTACCTTACCTTACGGGGGAGTCGGCTGAAAAGCCGAAATCGGCCGAAGAGCCGACCCGAGACACGGCGCGGCCGAAGGGCCGACCCGTGCACAGGAGTCAACCCGAGACACGGCGCGGCCGAAGAGCCGAACCGTGCACAGCCGACCAGAGACACGGCACGGCCGAAGGGCTGACCCATTCACAGGAGTCAACCCGAGACGCGACGCGGCCGAAAAGCCGAACCGTGCCAAGAGTTGGAAGGGAACTCGAATGTGTATACACATATTTACACACTTTTATTCACATCTATGCGTGTGTGGGATAGCATACATATATGCGAAGAGCCGAACTGTGCACAGCTCGACCCAAGACACAGCGCGCCCGAAGGGCCGAGCCATGC
>NW_028231085.1:0-18419 GCF_043228905.1 Azolla caroliniana | reverse complement strand
CACGAGGAATGCCGTCCGGAGCGAACATCGGTGCCACTAATCCAATGGTTCAGAACAGAGCACGAACCAACAATGGAGCATGGACAACCATTCTTTCTTCCAACACAATACGGAACGTGCCGACAATGGTTGAGATGGCTGGGGGAGTAGGTGTCGGGAGTTGTGAACCGGATGTCCAACAAGAAGAGAGGATGCAATTGGATCGGTTGCTAGCCACGACAGAAGAATTAAAACATGCCCGGACATGGATCCGGAGCTTAGAGGAAGAGTTGGAGAAGGCCAAGGAACAAGCGGTAGGTATGGCCCAAACAGGGACAAATACAACCCTAGAGCCGGTAGCACCGGCTAAAGTACCCGAAGAACTGGTGGCTAGCACATCACCAATAAATAATAATGAGCATGAACAAGAAATAGCCACCTTGAAAGAGGAATTGGCGGCACAAGAGGCCCTACGAGGTAGAGAAAGGGAGTAAAAGATGACAACCGAGGAGGAGAAGAGGAGGATTGAAGAAACCCTCTGGAAAAGTCAGGCTAACAACTACCGGCTAAAAGAAGAAAGAGAAAAACTACTTCAAGAAAAGGAGAAACTCCAGCATACTGCAAAAACGGAAATCGAACGACTCAAGGTGGAGCTCTAGCAACAAAAGGACAGGGAGGACCGCGCACATGGGCAAATCAACCGGAAGTTAAAGCAGAAAACATAAGGTTTTGAGAAGCTGCACCGGGATCACAAACAACTTGATGCGGAGCATAAGAAGTTAATCACAAAGTGTGACCAGTAGTAAGAGAAGATCAAGGAACTACGGGCTGATGTAGTAAAGAAAACGGATGCTTTGGCAGAGGAACTGACAAAGGTGGTCGAGTCGGCGATGCTGCTAGAGGAAGTGGCAAGAGAAAGGACGGCACTCACCCGGCAACATTAAAAGGAGGTTGAACGAGAAAAAATGGCTCTGGATAGGGTTCAGACGACTTATCAGACCCAATTGCTTGAATATGGGGAGCAGGCCCGGGCTACCGTTGCATTGATTAAGAAGCTGAAAGAGGAGAAGCAAAGGGCGGAAGATAGCACGAAGCTGGGAGTAGGCAGGATCCGAGCAATCTTAGTGGCATGGAAAGAAGGAACGAAGAGGAATATTGACAACATCTATGATCGAATGGTGAATTCATTGGTTGCAGCAAGCGGCAGAATTGCAAGTTCTTCGAGCGGATGCCGAAAACTAGAAAAAGGCCTACGACAACTTTTACAAAATGGACGAGGAAAGCATCGTCACTGTTGGCCAGTGGTGGCCAAAGTATGTAATAGGAAAAGGGATGAGAACCATGACCCTTCAATATCCGAAAGGGTATCATGACCCTACGACATCCCAAAGGGTATCATGACCCTACAAACATCTAAGGGGCACATACTACTCCTGTATAAATAGGACATATTGTATTGTTCAAACCATTCTGGTTTAACACCAGTCTTTGGCAAATATTCTAGCTCTTGCTCTTGTATTTTTCTTATTATAATAAAATGTAGTCATTGTTCTCTCTTTCTTTTCCTCTCTTGTTCAATCTTCTTTTGTCAAGCTAGGGCCTTGACATAGATGACCCAGATCATGTCATTTGGTATCTCCAAGCTTTTAAGCCTATCAAAAAACCGCTCCCTAGAAACTATGTCATAGGCTTTGTGGAAGTCCGTAAAGCAACAATATAGTTTCTTCTTGCGAGCCTGTCTTGACAATTGAGCATCTAAGTGTGAAGATATGGTCAATAGTGGAGAAGGCTTGTCTAAAGCCAACCTACGTAAGTGCTCGGAGACTTGAGGTTTCCATATAATTGTTGAGCTCTGCTTACTTGCTACACCGTATAGTTTAACGTGCGTATGACCAATCATAATGGTCCTATATGTATTTGGGTCCATTGGGTCCCCTCCTTTGTGTATAGGGGCCACTGTGTTCATGGTCCATTGTGGTGAAAACCTTCCGCGAGGGCGCGGTTGAAGATTAGAGTGAGAAACGGGGCTAGGCACTCTCGAGCATATATGATGTGTTCGGCTCGCAATCCTGTGTGGTCCATGGATTTTCTATGTTGTAGTTTTTTTATGACCTTCGTGACCGTGGAGGTCGTGGAAAGGTTCCCCATGGTAGGTCGAGGTGTGGAAGGCATTGGAATGGGTGGTTAGTTCGGGACGTGGTGGAGTCTCTCTGTATATGTGTGCCAAGTGTTGGGATCCTCGATGGGTGTTTGTGGTCTCGGTTCCCGTAGTCTCTTCCAAGCAAGGGCATAGTCCCTACTCATGAGCATGTGGTAGAGTTCCCAATATTGAGATGCTTCCCAAGCTCAACTTGCGCATCTCTTTACGAGCCTGTACTGAGGAAATAGTACCACTAAGTCGCAGCCCTTTAAGTTGTCTATACAAGTCTCTACAATCCTCATCTTACCACCTATTATGTGGCATAGACCCTATACTACTGTGATTGGAGTGTTTTGTGTAGGGGAAGCTACTAATTGTTGCCAAGTGAAGTATGTGTGTGAGTTATGTAGTGAGGTTCTCTAAAGGTAGGGAAGAATTAGCGAGGAGAGATCGACTTGAACATGTCGGGAGTAGATGTTAGAGAGCTCATGCGTGAAATGTATTGTGGTGTGATGGTTTGGTTGACTAGAGTTGGTGGCGCTGGAGGTGCCGCATTGTGGCTCAAAGTATAGGAAGCAATGGTCTACACTAATAGGGCATGGGGCCACTCGAAAGGAGTTAATCATGTGGGTAGCTTTAGGGCGTCCTAAACCCTAAACCCTGCACTACAAGAGGGCGGGACTCACCAAAGGGGCCAATCCCGACTAGTCCCAACCAAGATTGGGACATTTTCAACTTCCCAAGTAGTCCCAACCAAAGTTGGGATTGCCCTAAGCAATCCCAACTCATTCATTAGTCCTGGTCCCAAAAAAGGCAGCCCCTTGGGTTGGGACAACCCAATAACAACGGGCAGCCTCAAGGGACTATACAACAACGGTTAGTCCCAACGACCATATTTAGCCTACATAAGGAGGAGCATTCCTCATTTTGTAACTAATTCTCTGATTCTCTAATTGTCTATTTCTCTCACATTCTCTCCCACTCATCATTTTGGGCTCTAAGGAGAGTGTAATAACCTTCTCAATGTAATCTCGTTTACTTATATAATAAACATGATACATTTTTTGTCCCCATTGTCTTATTCCGAACCATGTTTGAGTGCAATTCAAAACCCCCATAGAGTTGGGGCTTGACAACAACTACCATCTTTACAAGATATACTCTCCATCAAAGAATACATGTTTGATAGAATGATATATGAAGCTGAAGTTTGCGGTTTGAGCTCAATGATGTATTTTGCAAGAAAAACTCCTTGTACTACCGCACCCTCGTCATCTAGTTGGCAAGCCCCAAGAAACGTTGTATAAGCCACAACTGTAGGTTGAAATGGTAGGTAATGGACCACCAACTGTCTAGCAACATCTGCAAGACCAGCTCTTCCTAGAAGATCTATCATACATACAAAATGATCTTCACAAGGGTGCATATTGCTATAACATACTTCAATCATTCTTGTGAAATATTTACATCCTTCATGGATCAAGCCTCCATGACTACAAGCAGAGAGCACTATGGTAAAGGTAAACTTATCTGGTCGCACATGTCTTTCCTCCATTATGCTTACAAGATGAATGACTTCTTTCCCGAAACCATGTTGAGCATAAACTGCGAGTAAAGAGTTCCATGAGCAAATGTCATGCTCATGCAATGTATCGAACATCATCCATGCACTCTTCACACAACCACACTTACCATACATGTTAACAATAGCATTGCTCACATCTATAACACTATCAAGGCCACACTCAAGAATACAAGCATGAACACACTTTCCATCATCTAAGGAGCTTTGATTTGCACATGCAGCTAGGATTGTAATAAAAGTAACAGCATCTGGTATTAGATGTGTTTTTTCTGCTATCATTTGGCTAAATAATTGTAGTGCTTTCTCACCTTGCTCATGCTCTACATATACCCTTATCATAGAAGTCCAAGAAACCACTGTTGCCTGTTCCTTTATATTGTCAAAGACATCCTTAGCACCTCCTATGTCTCCACATTTTCCATACATGTTAATAAGTGAAGATCCCATAACTTCATCTATGGTGTAACCATGATCAAGTAGGAACTTGTGGAGCTCTTTGCCTTCAAATAGGGTTTCTGACCTCACAATAGCACCAAGGATGTTCACAATTGTTACTTTATCTGGGAATTTTCCTTCCTCATCAATCATTCTAAAGAACAAACGATGTGCCACTTCGTGTTTTCCATGATAGACATAAGCACCAATTATAGAGTTCCAGGATACTTTGTTATGCTTCACCATTCTATCAAATACTTTTTGTGCATCTTGTAAGCCATTACACTTACTATACGCATGAATAAGCGAAGTGTTGATATCTAGAGAGTGCTCTAACCCATCCTCACAAATACAAACATGTAATAACATTGCATTCTCCGAAGCTAGGGAGGCTGTGCATGCTTTGAGAAGACTTATGAATGTAAAAACGTCTGGAAAAATACCCTTCTTGTTTTGCATTTCTTCAAACAATCTCAAAGCTACTTCAATCTGCTTTTGCTCAACATGAGCACCAATAATAGAATTCCATGAGGCCACATCCTTGTATAGTATTTTATCAAAAACATTGTAAGCATCTTCTAACCTCCAACACCTACCATACATTGCTATAATGGCATTTGCCACACTCATATGGACCTCATATCCATAGCATTGGATTTGTATGTGGACTAGTCTAGCTTCCTCCAACACTTCATGGCTAGAAAATGCACCCAAAATATTGATAAAAGTCACATCATTGGGTGTGATCTCATGTATTTGCATGCCCTCAGAAAGCATTATGACTTCCCTGATATTATATTGTCGGGAATAGAAGGCAATCATGCTACTATACGAGATAATATCATATGTGTGCATTGCATCAAAAAACCTGCGTGTGTCCTCAAGAGTACCACATTTCCCGTACATGTTAACAAGAGCATTCATGATGCTAATATCTTGATGAGCTTCATTACAAACTATGGTGGCATGCACCCTTTTGCCATCAGGTAAACACATAGGATCCTTACATGCAGAAAGAATAGTAAGAAAACTAACCCGATTTGGCAAAAGTCCTTGATGAAAAAGTTGAGAAAGTGCTTGGAATGCCCTGTTTCTCTCACCATGATATATATACAATGAAATCAAGGTGGTCCATGTGACCAGATTTTGCTCTATCATTGCATCGAACACCTTCTCCGCATCACATAAGCTATCACATTTACCATACATGTTAAGAAGGGACGTCCTTAAGATAACGTCATTGTTGAAGCTGCCATAGATTATGTATATATGCAACTTCTTGCCTGCTTGAACACCATCTTTGATCTTAGATAGCATAGAAAGGATAGCAGTATATGTTACCTGATTTGGGGAAACCCCGCACTCTGACATTCGATTAAAGAGAGTAAAAGCTTTTTCTTCTTTACCTTGATTTGCATAAATCTTAATTGTGTAATTGAATGCAAATACACATGGATGATGCATGTGATGGAAGATGCATATGGCATCCTGGATTGAGCCACATTTCACATACATGTTCATGAGGAGGCTTTCCATGTGGACATGGCCATGTATGTAGCTATGGGAAAGTATGTGAGCGTAGATGATGTGGCCAAGAGAAAGAGCATGTGTCTCTCCACACCATTGTATAGCAGAGGCACAAGTAGAAGCATCTTGTGGGAAGCAATCTATACATTGTGAGTTGTGTTGGGATATTGTCTTTGATGAAGAAAGAATGATGGGTTGCTTTCTGATTCTCAGTCTATTGGCAACGATTTCAGACCCTCTCATGAAGAGGCCCTGCTTTAAGGTAAGCCAAATAATGATGTCTGGGTCTTCCAACGGATAAAAAGGCGCTACAATAAATAATTGTAAATAATACCGACGTTAGATGATAAGTTTGTCTGTAATTATCGCAATACTCCACAGAATCTACCTACAGATGTAGATCACGAAGCAAGGAGATGGTTTAGTTAGTTCCAGCAGTAAAAGAAGGCTTGGATGGAAATACGGAAGGAGTCGTACACATACATACATAAATACATTGTTTCTGTTTTATTTTTTCGTAGATTAAATAAAATTTAAAATGGATGGAATATGATATGATACCCTATCCCTAATGCACCATGGGATCCCCTCATCTCTAGATAAATCGTGATGGTAATGATGAACCTTATACTATATATTGCATATAAGGTGGTTATTGTATGGATGGATCATGGACCTTATACTATATACTGCATATAAGGTGGTCACATGTGTGACAACTATAAACCATGGGCGTCTCAAAAAGTCCTCAAAACATAGTTGGGACAAGAGATATCAAAGCAAAACTATGATTAATTATCTGTAAATAATTAGGTAATTAACTATTAGTTAATCACGTATGTGATTAAGCAACGGAAGACTATGTGATATGTGTGTGTGTGAGAGAAAAAGGAAGTTAAATGAGAGAGAGAGAGAGAGAGAGAAAGTACGCTTATGAACAATATGACAAAATGGGGGATGATTAACAAGAGCAAGGCTCTATAATAATAAGCATCAAGTTACAAAAATACCCACAATGGGATACGTATACATCGCATGTGCAATGGTGCACACGTGAGAGGAGAATATAGGTACAAGGGTGGAAGTCCTCTATTAAATGAACTTGGAAGTGGGGGATCTAGAATGTATCTCACTTAAGTACAAGTAAAAAAATCTTATTTAAGACTTTATAGTCAACACATTAACTAAATCCTATTTATGTAAGTATTAAGTTACACGGTTGACTAAACTAGTTGAGCTTGATGTGTCAACACCCCCCTTAAGCTCAAGTGTGTTGTCCAACTTTTAGTTCGGCTTTCGGCGTCGCCCTTGTCAGTTTTCGACACTTGTTGGTTCTGGGTTCCATTGCTTTTGGCTTCCGACTCATCTCGGTTCTTGTCTGGCTTCCCTCCCCCTCAAGCTTGAGATGTCGAGTGGCCGAAGGGCCAAGCACCATCAAAAATTGTTGAAGCTTGTCTGCTCCAAGCGCTTTGCTAAAGATATTAATCGTTTCATGGTCAGTGCCGACATGTTGAAGATCGATGTCTCCCCCGATGATACACTCCCGAACATAGTGGTAGTGCACCTCAATATGCTACGTTCGGGCATGGAAGACCGGATTTCGGGCTAGTTGTATACTAACACGTTCACATTCACAAGTGGAAGGATTGCACATTCCACTTGTAGAATCTTCTTGAAACTATCCAAATACACCCTCCTCTCTACAAAAATTGGATGCACTAGTATCACATATTCCACAACTTGACTAGAATTTGCAAATATAAAAATACATGATAGGTCTACGAGTGGAGATCATTAGAAATCATGCAAGTTTGGACATGTTAATAAGTTAATGTAGGCATAATAAAGTTCAACAATGGTTCAATATGTCATTAATGTGTGACATGGGAAACACTAAGTTAAAGACTTATATTAATTTGGTAAGTTTTACAAAAGTATGAGGTGTACTTGTAACCATACTAATAAAATGAGTTATAATTTATACTTTGACCTATACGTTCATGTATATAATTGTGGACAATGTAAGACAGTGAACTTTAGGATAATGTGATTGGAAATAACAAACCTATTAAGGCTTTCATACTTGTATTTAAAATTAATCTACTCTATCGCTTAGGTGATTCACACGGGATCAAACTCCAAACGATAACGTTAGTGCAACTACAAGCATTTAAAAACATGTGGATAACGCTAATGGAACCATTATCAACACACTACACAATCTAAGTAGCAATGGAATAGAAACATAATAGTTTTAACAATAGCAGACAAAGATCCATAATAACAACATGGACAATCATGGCAACAATTCTATGACCATGTTATGTTAAGGTAAACTTGGACCAAAATCAGCCTCAATTTAAACTAATTCATGTTTCTCCATAAATTTGGTAGTCAGCTATGCACGCGGTGAAACCAATGTCATAAGTCTACTAACTAAGTATATAAAAATAAAATTGAAACATATAGAAGATTATAAAGAATAGAATCCACCAAGTAAAACCCAAAATTTGTATTAATAATGTGAAATCCAAACAAATCGTCAATGTCATTTTCTTCATAGAGTCTATTACACAGCAATCAAATCGTCAATGTCATTTTCTTCATCATCCTGTATAGAAGTCTCTTCGGCTATACGTGCATTGGCTTCCCCTGTTAGTTGAGCCAATGAAATATCTTCTATAAGCTCATCATCAAGCTCTATTAGCTCCCCTGGTTCCCCGGCTAACGGAGGAATAGGCTCTCGCGAAGCAGGTTGAAACTTTTCTGTATCAGCGAGGTTCTTTGCACCGACCTCCTCGTCCTAGTTTGGGCACCCCCACAAAGCCTTAATCCTCATGTTTATAAATATAACCTGCTTCTCGTCCTTCTCCAATGCAACTGTGTTTCTAAAGAGCTTCAATGCACATGCAAACGTTGTTCCTGTGAAGAAAGTAACAAGAAGAATTAGTTCTCAAACAAAAAAGATTCAGTATTGGTTATCTCAAGATCGTTACCCTAGTTCGAGGAATACCTGTGCCAGAAAAGAGATCTAATATCCAATCTCCTTCGACAAAAAACATCTCGATCAAGCGCATCATAAGTTGTTGAGGTTTTTGGTATGGGTTGACAAGTCCCCGTTCTGTCGTGGTGACATGTTGCAATTTCCGTATCACTGCTGGATACACCGGCATATTTGAACCTCCCACTTCATTAGAATGCTCCTTGATTCTTTGTTTCTTAATTTCATCGAAGTAGCCAACCGTGATGTATTCAATGGCATTAACGAACCGAAAAGTTGGCCCTCTATTTACATTGGTTTTTATCCTATAAAAAATATTACATCGAGTTAAGAATAGATTGAACAATCTTAAGAAAGGCAATATAGTGAATGAGACATATAAATAATCCTTACCATGCAAGGTTCTCGATGCCATGGCAACGAGATCTCAAAGCTTGAGCTACCGAGTACCCTTGGTCCATACTATGAAAGAAAACTATTCTCCACAAGGATACAATTGTTAGCTCAGCAAAATCCTTGACCATCTTCTCCAATTGTTTAAACCTAAACGGTTCATCGTCGTATGATGACCCTGCCATTCGAAATCCGTAAGGAATATCCGCAATCATTAGTGTATATTCCTTCTTTGGCACTTTTTGGATCATGTCAACGACATCGCCGCAAACCACATTGTAGTAAAGATCTCTCATAATATCTTTTTTGTGGCTAAATTTTTTGAAGGAGCTATCTTCCTCCATTTTGTACGCCTTGACTAAGCGACGATCCTTTTCTTTTCTGGCTCTCTCGAGATGTGCAAGGAAGGATGTCCGGAAATTGTATATATCCTTAACTTCTCCTTGTTTCTTGCCATGACACGTTTTTTAATAGAAGCAATAGGACATCAAGTTTTATTATACAAGCTCTAGATATGATGAAAGCTTAATGAAAAACCACCAATACTAACCCAATCCTTGAATGGAATAAAATACTCTGATAACGCCTTATATGAAGACGTTAGAGGATAATCCTCGGTCACTTGTTCCCAAGTTATACATCCAAGTTGTTTCATCATAACTTCTTGGATCTTCATGTACACCTTATGACTATGAAATTAGAAAACGAGATTAGAAATTTCAATTGCACCATATAGACTTCAATATCAGTATTTGAAAGACTTACTTATTGAACTGAGTGACCATTTCTTCAAGGCTTAAATCTTTGGCCACAACCCTTGACAAAACAGACACAAGAAGCTGCTCGTCCTTAATACCTTGCATCGCTCTCCACAGAGACAACTTCATGTCGTCAGCCGCTTCTTCAATTGTCAAGTCAATTTTCTTGGCCGCTTGTGACTTTAATTCTAGTTGAGGGTCTACCTTAAATTTCTTTTGTCGTTGACCCTTGACCTCCTTATTCTCCCACATTGACAAGATTTGATCTTGTAGGTCCCATACTTCTCCATCTCTAAAGGCCAGTTGAAACCAAGACTCATATTTTTCGAGGACCATCGGACTTAACATTATCATCTACCACAATGCCGACTTCATGGAAGCATTGACGTCGTAGGCTTGGATGTAGCATCACACCAAACTTTTGTTTGACGTCCAAACACTCGTGGTGGAAGAACCTTATACGCTCAATCGATGACATTTTCTACCTATAGTCATTATCGTTATTGTGGTCCCATGCCAACAACTTTGCCTCTTCAGTTGTGAGACCCAAGTAAATTTTGCACTCGACATACTTGAAGAAGAAAGTCGTTGGATGTTCTCTCACAAGTTGCCGACGTGCCTCCGCTGAATGCGATCCACCAATGACAAAGTAATTATATTGATCATGCTTTCTTATATCAAAATCTTCAATGGTTTCACATTCTTCAGGATCCACCATAACAATAAAAGGCACAACGGTAGCATGAGGATTAATTTTCATTTTTTTCTTGAGATTTTGAACATGCATTCGATGTGGCTCTCTAATCTCAAGTGGTCTTCATCAATAGGGGGTCGATGGATGTGTGTTATAGGCAGATTAAACACTTGCCCTTTCCTGACCAGTTTACACTACATTAACTCTCTCCATTCATGTCAAGATTTGAACTCTTGACCTCTTGACATATATAGTCAAGTATTGTCAAGTATTGTGTTCTAACCAATACATCCAAATATATGGTCATGTTATATATACCTTAGTAGATTATTAGTAGATTATCTATTTCAAGTTCTAGGAGTGTTTAGAAAGTTTTAGAACTATAAGGTTCTAGAACTCTTGACCTCTTGACATATATAGGCAAGTATTGTGTTCTAACCAACACATCCAAATATATGGTCATGTTATGTATATCTTAGTAGATTATTAGTAGATTATCTATTTCAAGTTCTAGGAGCTTTTAGAAAGTTTTAGAACTAGAAGGTTCTAGAGGGTTCTAGAATATTCTCCAAAATATTATAATGCATGTACTTCGACCCAAAGTATAAATACTTGTAACCTCCTTGGTCCCTTTGTAGGGATTCAACACCAGTCATTGACACATCAATCTAGTATTCTTGTTTAGCCCATCTTCTCTCCTTGATTTACATCTTTGTCTTTATGCTCTTGTATTGTTCCTAGAGTCTTAAGTTCCTCATCTCATTGCTCCCAACTTCTCGAGTTTCTAGCATCATCACGTCGAGTTCCACATTCGTAACCTTATCAGTCGTAGCCTTGTCATCTGTGCTTTGTCATAGTCTAGCGTTGGTGTGTCCTTGATAGTTTGAATCCCTCCCTACTAGAAGCATTACCCATCTTCGTCATTGCCCTTGCTTCTAGAGTTACCATCGTCACCGTCATTGGTTCTAGAGTTACCATCATCAACATCCCTTCGTTTTCTATCTTCCTCACCATCTCTATCTCTTAGTTTATTCTCATCATCATCTCTATCTTTGCACTTCTTATCATCTTCCACATCCCTATCTTTGCATTTTTTGTCATTGTCATCCTTCTCTGTGTGTTTCCTATGGTTTCTATCTCTATCAATGTGTTTCTTATTATCTCCGTCCCTTTCACTGTCTTTCCTATCACCTTCATCCTTGTCTTTGTGTTTTCTCTCATCCTCTATATCTGTGTATTTTTGTTTCTTCAGAACCTCAACACCTCGATCTCTATGTTTCTTATCCTCTTTATCTCTTTCTCTGTTTCCATCATTGCCATAGTCAAACTCATTTCTTCCAAAGTCGCTTCATCAACATCATTACCTTCATTGCCTCGTCTTCGACATCATCATCTTCAACTCTCTTGTTGTCGTCATCAACACTACTTTGCCTAGCCTTCATTGTCGTCAATTGTTCCAGTTCCCGGTGAGGACCGTGCAAGGTCGCTCACATCTGTTGGTGTTCGTGTCTCCGGTGAGGACCACACATGATCGCTCATGCCCGTTGGTGTTCGCGTCTTTGGTGAGGACTGTATGTGGTCTCTCATGCTCATTGGTGTTCCAATTCCCGGTGAGGACCGCACATGGTCGCTCATTTCCGTTGGTGTTTGTGTCTCTTGTGAGGACCGCACATGGTTGCTCACATCCGTTGGTGTTCTATTATCGCTCTACCCCTCCCTCTTTTTGTAATATTCTTCTATCCCTCCCTCTTTCATTCTTCTTAATCTCACTCTACCCTTTCCTCCTCCACTTTAATTTCCAATCTACCCTCCAATTGTTCTCAATTTAGCTTCCTACCCTTGCCCTCTCATACCCCCCTCCTGTTTTCAAAGATCTCCATACAATCTTTTCATACACACCAATATACTTCACCCTCCCTAACTCCCACATCACACACTTCTCTTCTACCCTTCCTCTCTCTTTCTCTCTCACACTCCCCTACTTGTTTTCAAATAAGCCCATAAAATCTTTTATCCCACACCAAATATATCAACCCCCATACCTCCCACATCATCAAATTTGAACACTCACACACACATACACACACACACACACTCCCCCCCCCCCTTATCTTCCCTATAAAAACCCCTCAAATTCTACATGGTCATGTGCACTGATGAGCTCTTTAAGAGCGAAACTAGTTTGCCACATCGACCATTCCTTTGTATTACCTTTTAAGTTTGTTAATATGAATTAGTTTTTAGTGTATCTCTCTCTTTCTCTAAACTTTGTACATATATATCTTTCTCATCTTTCTCTCTCTCTCTCTCTCTCTTTCACTCTCATTCTCCCTCACATACACCCATCCACCGATTGTATACTGCGCGCACTCCTTGTATCGACCTCACGGTCTAAAACTCTCAGTTCCCTTACTGCTATGACTTCGACACTTGTCTACCCATCGGTTCCTCTATATCAGTGTCAACTTCCGCTACCTTCTCGTCCGCTTGGCCTTTAGTTCATCCGACTCCTCCGAATCTTGAACCGAATCGGCTTCCTCCATTTCGTTCCAGCTCTTGTCGGAATCGGTTGCCTCCTACTCGTTTCGGCTCTTGTCCGAGTTGATAGTCTCCAACTCGTCTTCTATTTTTAGGACCTTCACCACATCGGACCACGTTCGGGTCTTGGCCTGCTTCCGATCGGTTCTGTCCTTCTTGACTCTACCGCCTTTGCCGCTTTCTCCGACTTGTTCGGATGTGCCCACTCCTTTGGTTAGCTTGGCTTCATTTTTCTTCTTACCTCCCCCCCTGGTTCTTTCTTCCTCTCCGACTCCTTGTCCGGTGCCATCCGTTCACGGTCCTACTCTCCCCCTCAAGTGCGGCACATCGAGATGTTGAATGCCAGGAATCTCCGAAAAATGTTGCAACGTGTCCGATCCAAGCGGCTTGGTGAAGATGTCGGCAACCTGCCAATCCGTGTGAAAATACCGAAGTTCAACTTCACCGCTCAGGACCCGCTCACGAACAAAGTGATAATGCACTTCTATGTGCTTTGTTCGAGCATGGAATACATGGTTTTTGGCGAGTTGTATGCTGCTTACATTGTCGCAATAGATCAAGATCAGGGTCGGCACTTCGATCCGGAGGTCTCGCAGCAGTTGGCGAAGCCATATGGCTTCATAGGGGGCAATGGTAGTGCCCCGGTATTCAGCCTCAGTGCTCGACAAAGACATTGTCGGCTGCTTTTTGCTGCTCCACGCAACAACCATACTACCAAGAGAAAACATATAACCGGATGTGGATTGGAAATACAATGCATCACCAGCCCAGTCGGCATCGGTATATTTGACTAGCTTCCCAGCTATATCGTGTCAGTATAACAATTCCCGGTACTTCGTGTCACTAACATATCGGAGTATCCGATGTGCGCACTGAATGTGCTCGACGGTTGGCTTCTGCATGAACTGTTTGATCACTCCGACCGGGTAACTGATGTTGGGTCGAGTGATTGTGAAGTATATGAGGCTTCCAACAATTTGCCCTGTCCAGAGTCGGGATGTAGCTTCAGGTTCCGGTCTAGGGGTGTGGAGATCGGTCAGCATTCCGTCATGCCGAACTTGTACAACATATTCAACACATAATGGTGTTGTGAGAGCAATATGTCGTCGGGGGTCCAGATCACCTCGATCCCAAGAAAATAATGAAGGTCCCCTAGGTCCCTCATTTCAAATGCGTCCGACAGCTGGGACTCCACTCGGCCAATTTCATTGAGGCCGGGTCCAGTGATGACTAAATCATCTACATAAAGCAAAATGCAAACCGAACCATTCCAGATGAACAATGAAGAGTTGGACTTACAGGCCACAAACCCCATCTTACGCAACCGGTGCGTGATCTTCGCATTCCAAGCTCGGGGGGCTTGTTTCAGACCGTAAAGCGACTTCTTGAGTCGGCCCACTCCCGACTTGTTCACCTTCGATTGGAAACCAGGGGGTTGGGTCAGATAGACCCATTCTTCAAGATCACCTTGAAGGAATGCATTCTTCACATCCATTTGATGAAGATGCCATCCCCTTGCCACAATAACAGCCAGTACCACACAAACCATCGTCATCTTCGCTACCGGAGCGAATGTCTCGTCGTAGTCGATTCCGTCGGTCTGTGTGTATCCCTTCGCCACTAACCGGGCTTTGTACCAGTTGACCGAACCGTCAGCGTTGTACTTTACCTTGTACACCCACTTGTAACCGATCAGTTTACACTATCGGGGAGAGTCAACCAGGTCCCATGTGTTGTTGGCATCAAGTGCCCGCATTCCTTCCTCCATAGCAGCACACCAATTTGTGCCTTTTGCTACTTATGCGTAGCTCTCCAGCTCACGCACTTCCGCCACCTTAGTCATGTACGCATAGTGATGCACCATGTACTCATTGTATCCAAACCTCATGACGGTTTTCTTTTGACGGGTTAACCGGCGTAACTTTTTGTTACCTAGTTTGAGGCCCTTCTTGGCCTGTTCAGACTTCCTTTCTAAAGATCTTCCTTCTTCCTTTGAAGGATTAGATTCGTTCCGATCCAACCCTTCACTGCCGGTATCATATTCCGACATCTTCTTCTTCACCTTCTCTTTGCGCGTTGTCGTAGTGTATTCCACACACTACGTGAAAACCATAAAATAATATATCCGATTTTAGATACATATAAATAAATAAATAATATATCAAAAGAATTTATCACGTGCATAGGGCAGGATTCAAACCATGCACCTCCACGTAGATAAACCCCAACTTTACCATTGTAATAACTTATCTTTAGTGTTATAAATATAGATTTAATACGTATAAGACCTTTATTTACACATACCTTTATTAAAAGGTAAAAATCGTTTATTCTTTAGAGTGTGAATATTTTATTTACACGTGCCATTAAAAGTGACTCATGCACATCTAGCGTGCATGAGCCCTATATTTAGGAAATGACAAAGCATCACATGCACATTTAGTGTGCATGGACACTTTAGGTGAAAAAGCATGAAGCCATGCTTAGCCTCTTCCATCTTTATATAAGGAGGAGAGAAATATG
This sequence comes from Azolla caroliniana, assembly GCF_043228905.1. NCBI lineage: Eukaryota > Viridiplantae > Streptophyta > Polypodiopsida > Salviniales > Salviniaceae > Azolla > Azolla caroliniana. The sequence goes on along the minus strand of NW_028231085.1, from coordinate 2,846 downwards.
TATAAGGTTGTTGATTAATATACAAGGTTTGATCAATCTAATATATTCGTGGGATTCACGAATTTTGCCATCTAATTGCTCTTATAATCTAAATATTGTTTTAATTACACTAAACTCGTGGGATTCACGAGATTGCTATCTTACTTCTCTTTCCACTATTCATAACTAGCCTTAAGTTGTATTCCTCTTCCTCCTAGTCAAAAACCTCGGCGGTTCCCACCCGACTCACGCAACGATCCGGAGCCGAAGGGCACGACACAGTTGGTGAACCCGACGTGAACACTGGGTGGCAAGGAGATGGAAAATCAACCGGAGGTTAGCAACATGATGATGATGTTCGAGTGCATGCTACAAGAACAACGCGCGATGTCGGAGATAGCGGCATCAGTGGAGCGGCTCGTGCAACGAAACGGGCAATTCAACGGGAAAGACGTGTCGCGGTATCTTCGGGACTACAAGGTGGAGATGCTACGGTGCGGAATATCGGAAGGACTGCAAGTGACGTCCTTCAACCGGGTGGCGACCGACGGGCTTCAAGCAAGCATCCATGGACTACGACAACAAAATCCGACATGGGAGGCGTTTGAAGTAGAGCTAAAGAGGACGTTCGCCATCGAGGATTCCTCCAAGGCGACGCGAAGGGGATTCGAAGATTGGGTGGAGACGCCGGACAAGGGATTGAAGGTCGTTGATGTGTTTTCGGCATTTGAAAGCCGGTTCGGGAGGTTGTCCGCGAGAGATCAAGCTATCCTCGTACCGGACAAGGTGATCATGTTCTTGCAAGCCGTGGACGTCCAGGACCGGAAAGATGTCGGAGTGCTCTTGGAGGACACGACCACGGAGAGCAGCCTCACCAAAACATGGGAAAGCGTGCGGGATATCGTCGCGCGATACACGAAGAGGGGGCAATGGCTTGCCGACGAGGAAAAGAGGGTTTCGGAACCGATTCCGAAACCGAGAACCGGATTGGAAGACCATCAACTGAGTGCTCGAGAGACTACAACCGAGAAGGGGATTGATGCATCTACGGTGGAGCAACTATTGAAGGAGATGGAGAATCTGAAGATCGCGATGGTGAAGAAGTCGGATGACCGCCCCACAAGCTCCAAGTATACGGACCGACGGTGCATCTGGTGCGATAGCGCCGAACACGATCGGAGGGATTGTGACGAGCATAAGGAGGGGCTACGGCGGGATCTCATCTACTACGAGGGAAACCGGATTCATTCGATGGACTCTCGGAAGCCACTCCGACCGAACTTCCGGAAAGGCGGCATGAAGAAGTAGCTCGAGGAGGAATTGGCGGCGAGAAGCAACTATGCGACAACCGCGGGAATATGTGTCGGGGAGTCATCGAGAGCAAAGACGTCTTTTTGGCCGGAAGTTCTAGAAAACACCGAGAAAACCGACTCCAACGAGATCCGAAGCACCGCAGAAGGCATCCGGGAAGCTATGGGATGGGAGTGCCCTGTCGACAAGAATAGCGTATACGCCCTGTGTCAATTGCATAAGGTGTATGTGGACGAGAAATGATGACGCACGGAGGATGCGGTCGGGCCATCGAAGATACCGGAAAGTTGGAACTCCGGAGGTAAGGGAAAAGAAAAGGCGACTCCGGCATTCAAGCTCGCCTCGAACATAGAACAACAAACCGACTTGAAAAGAGTGTTCGAGGAAAGAATCTTGGATAGCCGGGTAGATTTCTCGCTTCGGGAGCTACTCAGAATAGCAAAGAAGGAGTTCCACGATCTTCTCGTGGATCTCGTGAAGCGAAAAAGACAAAGTACGGAGGAAAATGCTCCAAGGGTGAATGCGAACACCGTTTTAATGAACGACACCGAAGTGGAGGACGAAATTCCGAACTCCCACTATACAAGGCCACATTGGGCACGCGCGACTACGGAGACTCCGGTCCGAATCGGCAACATCAAAGAACCTGTGCTAGCATTGATTGATCACGGATCGGAGATTAACTTGATGTCCAAGGAGTTCTACCGGAAGGGGAAGTGGCCTATTAACACCAACCATGGATGGAAGATTCGGGCGGCCACCAAAGTTACGGAAGATCTATTTGCGGCTTGTCCGGATGTGACGGTGAAGATCGGGGATGTCGAGATCGACCAAAATTTCTTCGTGCAAGATGAGGTTTCACATTCCGTCATCCTCGGCCAACCCTTTATCACGAAGGTGCTCGATAGTGGTGCGGCTTTTGCGCGAATTCGGAGCCAAAACGGTGGGAAATCCGTCCAATTCCTAACGGTGCCGGCAAATCACGAAAGGAACAAGAGGGAACTCTTGTCCCAAGTGAGAATGGATTTTTAAAGCGGACTGTTGCGGAGTGGGGAAGTGATAGTCCGAGAAGCCCTGATACCCCACACAGGAAGAAAACTCTCGGAGCAAAACATGTACGAATCGGTCCGGATGGGGCATCTACGTACACAACCGTAACCGGAGGATTGAAGAAAGGATACCGACAAGTGGAGGATAAGTTGCGGTCGGCATCAATAATAAAAGAAGATGAAGAAATCGTGGGGATAGTCGAAGAAGTGTTCTATAGGAGCACGCTACAACGACTTGAAGAGCTTGCGGAAGATAAAAGCCAAGAGAACCGGGTAGTCCCGGTGGAATCGGTCGAGATGTACGAGATCATTGCGAAAATGGAGCCGGATACGCTCCGCAAAGAAGAAGCAATGGTAAGTACGAAATACAAGACCGTGGAGAAGAAGGTGAAACCGGCCGCGGGACCACTACCCGCCGATAGCGAACAAAAGAGGAAAGAAGTCTCGGGAGATCCGACACTTCGGAAGTCCGTGGATATCGGACATGCCTTCACGGATGAGACCCGG